>NC_067158.1:46402987-46702987 GCF_903995435.1 Acomys russatus
AAAACTCTCTGGGCTTTCTTTCATTTGCATTTAATTTCTGAATTCCCCTTTTTTGCTATGGAAGCTAGTGTTTTTCTTCTTTTACCCAAGCTATAGAGTAGCTATTCTTCATCTCTACCAACTTTATTTCCTGGTGATTATATCAGCAATTACATGAGTATTATCTGTCATGTTCCCTGCTCTATTACTTTTTATAAAACCACATATTTCATGTATTACTAGTCATAATTTGAATGAATTCTTATCATGGAGTATAAATAGACTTTTCCTTATCTTTCTTAACTTTCCTTAATTTGTTCTACACTCAGATTCTACATACCTAGTGACTATTTCCTAATAATTCTTCAAGTATGCCAAGATAGCTTTAGTATTACAAAGGTGGACGTTGGAAAGATTGGCCATTGTATTACCTTAACTGTCTCACATGTTGATACTCACTTAGCTGATTACCTGATAGAGTGAATATATTAAATCAGAATACAAGCAATCAGTGGTACACATATGCACAAGACACTGTCATACACTTTTATACATAGACACACAGACGTTTTGCAAAAGTGCCAACTCCTATACTGACTAGCTTGAAACAATATGTTTCTTACAATTCATGACTCATCTCTCCTGCTGATAGCTCCCTGCTAATATTGCTTCCTGCTCCAATGAAACAACAAATTCTATTCCTCCTATCACAAGACACCATTTCTAATACTGGCAACCAGTTTTTATGTCCTTGTTGACTTCGCTGAGAAATTTTTTCCAGTAATAGGATACATTTCTTAATGCTACGTTTTCAGTTTCTTGAGATGGTGTCTATTTTCTCAGTAGAAAACTCATAAGAGTAAAGTGTTTATAATTGTTTTAGACCAAACTGATCATAGAATCATACTTGGACTAGTGCAAGATGTACAAAGTAGTAAAAATACAGTGATTTATTCTTTATAGTGATGCTAAGGGTTTTTAGCATTTGCTTCACTAACCAGAAAATTTCACTGTTCTCATATTCCAAGACCAATTAAATTTTAAAAAGACAGTGTTACTCCTACACTGTCATACAACATTTATCGCTATTAAAATATCATTTTTTTTTTTTTGGCTTTTTGAGACAGAGTTTCTCATTGTAGCCTTTGCTATCCTGGACTCTCTTTGTAGACCAGGCTGGCCTTGAAGCCACAGAAATCTTCCTGCCTCTAACTCCCCGAGTGCTAGGATTATAAGCGTGTGCCACTGACCCACTCTCACACTGTTTACTGTTTTTCCTATAATTATAATTATAAATTATATACTTTCACAAATATGTAATGTTTCAATGCCCTGAATATACTTTGCATACCACTGTTGTAAATAAAAAATTGGATGACTGTATAAAAGGACAAAACAAAAGTAAATAATGTAGACTGCTATCCTTCCTCTGAGTACCACCAGGCCTCCTCATCCAGGGGATATGGTCAAATGTGAGGCACCAGAGTACGTGAGAAAGTCAGACACCACTCTCCACTCAACTGTGGAGAATGTTCTGCCCATTGGCTAGATCTGGGTAGGGGTTTGAAGAGACTTAATAACCTATGAGCATATACAGGGCAAAGAAGTCCCCCTCAGTCACAGTCATAGGGGAGGGGAGTAAGAGGGAAATGGAAGGGAGGGAGGAACGGGAAGGATACAAGGGATGAGATAACCACTGAGATGTAATATGAATAGATTAATGAAATATAAAAAATAGTTGAAAATACAGTGAAAAAAGTGAATAATGTAACATAAAGCTTTTTATTCTGTAATTAATAATTTTAGGGCTTATTTTTTTAATTTTTTAATCAATATAAAATTTTATTTTACACTGAGTTGTTATGTATAAAAATGCTTTTCTTTTTTTTAAAATATATTCTTCTTACATCTCAATGGTTATCCCAACCCTTGTATCCTCCCATTCTTCCCTCCCTCCCATTTTCCCCTTATTCCCCTCTCCTATGACTGTTCCTGAGGGGGATTACCGCCCACTGTATGTGCTCATAGGGTATCAAGTCTTTTCTTGGTAACCTGCTGTCCTTTCTCTGAGTGCCACCAGGTCTCCCCCTCCAGGGGACATGGTCAAATGTGAGGCACCAGAGTATGTGAAAAAAGTCATATCCCACCCTCCATTCAACTGTGGAGAATGTCCTGTCCATTGGCTAGATCTGGGTAGGGTTTAAAGTTTACCACCTGTATTGTCCTTGGCTGGTGCCTTAGTTTGAGGAGGAACCCTGGGCCCAAATCTGCCTATCATAATGTTCTACTTGTAGGTTTCTAGGACCATCTGGATCCTTCTACTTTGCTATTCTCCCATGCTTCTCTCATCTAGAGTCCCAGTAGGAGGACTTCCCCTCTGTCCCAGTTTCCTGGTAAGTGAAGGCTTTCGTGGCACATGCCCCTTGGGCTAGTATGCAGATATAAGTGAGTATATACCATTTGAGTCTTTCTGCTTCTGGGTTAACTCACTCATTATGATCATTTCTAGCTCAATCCATTTGTCCACAAACTTCCGGAATTCCTTGTTTTTAATAGCTGAGTAGTATTCCATAGTGTATATGTGCCACAGTTTCTTTATCCATTCTTCTACTGAGGGAAGGCTGTTTCCATGTTCTGGCTATTATGAATAAGGCTGCTATGAACATGGTTGAGCAAATTTTCTTGTTGTGTGCTGGAGCATCTTCTGGGTATATTCCAAGGAATGGAATAGCTGGGTCTTGAGGAAGCCCTATTCCCCTTTTTCTTAGATAGCACCTGATAGATTTCCAAAATGGCTGTACTAGTTTGCATTCCCACCAGCAATGAAGGAGTGTTCCTCTCCCCACATCCTCGCCAGCATGTGGTGTCACTTGACTTTTTGATCTTAGCCATTCTGATGGGTGTAAGATGGAATCTCAGAGTTGTTTTGATTTGCATTTCCCTGATGACTAAGGAGGTTGAGCATTTCTTTAAGTGTTTCCCAGCCATTTAATATTCCTCTGTTGAGAATTCTCTGTTTGGTTCCAAGCCCCATTTCTCAATTGGGTTATTTGGTTTGGTGGTGTTTAATTTCTTGAGTTTTTTATATATTTTGGATATTAGACCTTTGTCAGATGCAGGGTTGGTGAAGATCTTTTCCCATTCTGTAGGCTGTCGTTTTGTTCTCTTGACAGTGTCTCCTGCCTTACAGAAGCTTCTCAGCCTCATGAGGTCCCATTTATTAATGGTTGACATTAAGGCCTGGGCCGTTGGTGTTCTGTTCAGGAAGTTGTCTCCTGTACCAATATGTTCCAGGCTCTTTCCCACTTTTTCCTCTAAGTGGCTTAGTGTCTCTGGTTTTATGTTGAGGTCTTTAATCCACTTGGATTTGAGTTTTGTGCAAGGTGACAAATATGGGTCCAGTTGCATTTTTTTTACACATAGACCTCCAGTTAGACCAGCACCATTTGTTGAAGATGTTATCCTTTTTCCATTAAATGGATTTGGCTTCTTTGTCAAAAATCAAGTGACCATTTGTGTGTGGATTCATATCTGGGTCTTCGATTCGATTCCACTGATCAACCAGCCTGTTACTGTGCCAGTACCACTCTGTTTTAATTAGTATTGCTTTATAGTACAGTTTGAGATCAGGTATGGAGATTCCTCTGGAGAACCTTTTATTGTACAAGATTGTTTTAGCTATTCTGGGTTTTTTTGTTTTTCCATATGAAGTTCAGAATTGAACTTTCAATGTCTTTAAAAATTGTGTAGATATTTTGATAGGGATCGCATTGAATCTGTAGATTTCTTTTGGTAGGATGGCCATTTTCACTATGTTAATTCTCCCGATCCATGAGCAAGGAAGATCATTCCATCTTCTCAGGTCATCTTCAATCTCTTTCTTCAGAGTTTTGAAATTTTTTTCAAACAAGTCCTTCACTTGCTTAGTTAGAGTGACTCCTAGATATTTTATATTGCTTGTGGCAAATGTGAAGGGTGTGGCTTTCCTAATTTCTTCCTCTGCAAGCTTGTCATTTGTATATAGGAAGGCTACAGACTTTTTTGAGTTAATTTTGTATCCAGCCAATTTGCTGAAGGTGTTTATCAGCTTTAGGATTTCTCTGGTGAAATTTTGAGGGTCACTTATGTACACTATCATATCATCTGCAAATAGGGATAATTTGACTTCCTCCTTCCCCATTTGGATACCCTTGATCTCCTTTTGTTGTCTTATTGTTCTGGCTAGAACTTTGAGTACTATATTGAAGAGATATGGAGAGAGTGGGCAGCCTTGCCTTGTTCCAGATTTTAGAGGAATTTCCTTGAGTACCTCACCATTTACTTTGATTTTGGCTATTGGCTTGCTGTATATAGCCTTTATTATGTTGAGGAAAGTGCGTTGTATCCCCGATCTCTCTAAAACTTTAAACATGAATGGGTGTTGGATTTTATCAAATGCTTTCTCTGCATCCAAGAAGATGATCATGTGGTTTTTTATTTTCACTTTGTTTATATGGTGAATTACATTGATGGATTTCCGTATATTAAACCATCCCTGCATGCCTGGAATGAAGCCTACTTGGTCATGATGAATGATATCTTTGATGTGTTCCTGTATTTGTTTTGTAAGTATTTTATTTAGTATTTTTGCATCTATGTTCATAAGAGAAATTGGTCTGAAATTCTCTTTCTTTGTTGAATCTTTGTGAGGTTTAGGTATCAATGTGACTATGGCCTCATAGAATAAATTTGGTAATGTTCCATCCATTTCTATCTTTTGGAGTAGCTTGAAGAGTATCGGTATTAGCTTGGCCTTGAAGGTCTGGTAGAATTCTGCACTGAAACCATCTGGCCCTGGGATTTTTTCGGTTGGGAGACTATCGATGATTGCTTCTATTTCTGTAGAGGAAATGGGACTATTTAGCTTGTTTATCTGTTCTTCACTCAACTTTGGCAAGTGAAATTGATCAAGAAAATCATCCATTTTCCTTAGATTTTCAAATTTTGTGGCCTATATGCCTTCAAAGTAGGATCTTATGATTCTTTGTATTTCTTCAGTGTCTGTTGTTATGTCTCCCTTTTCATTTCTGATTTTGTTGATTTCAATACTGTCTCTCTGCCTTTTAGTTAGTTTGGCTAATGGTCTGTCTATCTTGTTGATTTTCTCAAAGAACCAGCTCCTGGTTTATTGATTCTTTGGACTGTTTTCTTAGTTTCTTAGTTTCTAATTTGTTAATTTCAGCCCTGAGTTTGATTATTTCCAGATGTCTACTCCTTTTGGGTGTTTCTGCTTCTTTTTTTTCTAGGGCTTCCAGTTGTGTCGTTAAGATGCTTATGTGCAATGCTTCCAATTTCTTTTTAAAGGCACTTAGTGCCTAAACTGCGTGGATAATCCAGCCAGAGTCTTAGGGCCGCGGAGCCTGTGCGCACAGCTCAGCTAGAACCTCTGTGCCCAATATGCCCGGAAGTCCAGCTAGAGCCTCTGGGCTGAATCTGCGTGCTGACCTCAGGCTGCGTCAGTGCCCCAGAACTGCCCACCGAGCTGAGCTAGTGTCTCGGGCAGAACTGCTTGCTGAACCGAGCCAGCACCTTTGGCGGAACCGAGTGCTCTGCCTAGCCTGCGTCACAGCAGGGGAGCTGCAGCTGAGCTGAGCTGGTGCCTAGGGTCGAACTGAGTGCTCTGCCCAGCCTGCTTCACAGCAGGGGAGCTGTGGCTAAGATGAGGTAGTGCCTTGGGGCAGAATTGCTTGCTGAGCTGAGCCAGCATCTCCATGGCACTGCGCACTGAGCAGAACCCGGGAATCTGGGGCCGAACTGTCCACCTAGTCTAGTCTGGGTCCCAAGGCACCATGCGACCCAAATCCTGTCCAGAGTCCCCTCTCCCGCAGCAACTTCCACCGGCCACCACACCAATCGCCTCCACCAGAAGGCTCTGAGCTGCAAACCTCAGCCACCACCGCTACTGATGCTCGTGCCACTGGTGCCACTGCTGCTGCTGCTGCCTCTGCCACTGCTGTTCTAATCCAAGAAAATCTGCACTCCTCCCGTGTGCAGGTGCACGCAGGTCCTCCACAGCCTGGTCCCTCCGAACTGTGGAGCACTCCCGCTGCCGTGGTGTGGAGACCTTGGTGTTCCTGGCTAAGAAATCTGTGCAATTTCCTGAATTGTTCACTGGAGCCTCCAAACACAGGCCACACTGCTCACTACCATCTTGGATCCATCAATTTTAGTGCTTATAATATAAATATATTTTAAGACTGGGAAGACATAAATTGGACATGTTGAAACATTCTAATTAAAAAAGCATATATAATAGATATCATAATTTCTTGCCCTTTCTTTTTTATCCTCCCTTATTATGTTCTTTTTTAATTATCATTTTTACACATACATTTATATTACACATATACAATAAACTGCCTATAGCAAGAAGAACCACAAAACAATAAGGAATTATATAAATGTTGCGTTCGTAGTGTTTTGGCTATTTGTATTTGGAAACCTTGAAGAAAACACTTTCCTATTTTGGTACTTCTAAAATTCTAAATGTAAATCAATGTCTATCATATCTTTATCAACTTAAGATATTTTTCTGGACCTAAAAACATCTTAACCCCTAAACAAGTTAATTGTAAGACTAAACTATCTGGTTGTCAACCCCATCAGAGACTTGAGAAGTAATAAAATTAATTACCCATTAGAAAGGAAGTGTAGGAGAGCAGCTTCCAAAATGAGAAAATGACAGAGACAGTTTGCTGTCTGAACAGTCACCCGAAACTCTCTACAACACTGGAGCATCATTTTCAGCCTCTGGTCCAATATATCTGACCGACATATTTATGAGTCAGGAACTATTGAGGACTTGCTTACCCTGTCTTAACAAAGTTTGGCCATCAACTCTGACTGTCATCCCTCAACTGAAAAAAATGGATAAAGAAACTGGTACATTTACACAATGGAATTCTACTCAGCTATTAAAAACAAGGAAATATTTAAATTTGTGGGCAAATGTTTGGAAATAGAAAACATCATCCTGAGTGAGGTATTCCTTTTTTAGGGGCCAAATAAGTTGGGAAAATGGTCAAGTCTTTTTTTTTTTTTTTTTTTTTTTTTTTTTAGATAAGACATAAATTTTATGTAAGTATATGGAACTTGAGAACACAACAAACAGAAAGCATAGTTTCCCACCAGGACATGGGAAAGAACACTAATATAATCTAAAGTACGATTCAATCCAAGTTACATTAGTTACCAAAGGCATGAAGGAGCATGTAGGCATACATTTAAGATTTGGAGTGAAAATTCAAGTCTTAAATACATCTGTAACATCTGTTATATAGTCTCTAAATGCTGTGAAAATTCAAGCTTAAATGAAGTGCTCATTGGAACAGTCTGTGATGCTGGATGATTTTAGCTAGGTGCTTTGAAGGTTTCTTGGAAGCAAGTTTTGATGAAACATTAAGTAAAGCAGTCTGCGGCTGGATCCAGCAGGATACTGGAATAAATGTTTTCAGCCCCCACCATTCTCCAGTATAAATGTTTTCACATCCATTCTGATTTCTCTGGTGTCTGGTTCTTTTGTTACGAAAACGTATCAACTCTCACAGTTAATATACAGTTCTATAAGAGCATAAGCATGGAATGTGCAGTGTGCACAAATCAGTCAAAGATAATACCTTGCTCTTTATTTGAGCAGGTGAAAGACATATGTCTTTCTTTAAACCAGTCTGGATTGTGTCGCAAACTGTCATACTGAGTTTAATCTATCCAATTTAAGAGAATGACATGATAAGTCCTGAGGATTTTGTAGCCAGCACGGTTTATTTGCTACATACCGATGTTCATGCCACTTTAAGACCTACTCCCGTACAAAGGGATCAGGATTTGCATTACCTGCTTTGGTTTTTATTTGTTTCTTCTTGAATGTAGCCAGGATTTTCAGGAGTCAGGAGGAGAGGGAGTCTCTGTCAAATCTGATTTTTATCAGTTTGGATGGAACCCAAAGCTTCTCCTTTTCTGTTGACATAAACATAAAGTGTCTTTTGTCCTCCATTTTGAAGTCAAGTCAAGCATTGGCTGATTTAATTTAGCAGACTCCCTTTTCCGTCTAGGTCTGCTCCATTCAGATATCTCTCAAAAAGGATGCATAAAACTACCATCATCATTTTCATGTTGATAATCAAAACAAAACTGCATGAGGTCCAGTATTCTTTCTCTACAGTGATTTTTATTATTTAACACAGAAGATATTTATTTATTTATTTTTGATTTTTCTAAGTGTCTCTATGGAGACTTATAATAATTCTTTAAACTCTGTACTTTTGGACTGGTTTTTTTTTTGTTTTGTTTTTGTTTTATTTTTTAGCATCTTTGTATGCTTGAAATAATTTTTATTCTATTTTTTTTCCTTTCCTTCTTTAGAGATTTACTTTTTATGTGCATTATTTACCTCTCTTTTATCACCTTATAAGTTAATACTTTTTTGTATTTAACTTTATATCAACTCTTTATGTGGCTTATTCCTTTTAACTTATTTAATTTTCTCTTTAAGGATTTTATTTTATCATATTTAAATCAATTCTATTTATTATGTTTCTCATTTTGTTTCTGTCTAGCTCCAACACTAAAACCTAACTTTAACTATTTCTTATCTGGTTGATTGAGCTTGGATTTTTTTTTTCTACTTTGTCTGTGCTTGGCTCCTGTTTTCAGTGCTGGGCTATGCTTGACCATACCCCCATACTTCTTTCCTTCACAAGTCAAGTCTTAAAAGGCTAGGCCTTCTATGATGACAAACTGGACAGGAAAGGGTAGTACAGCCATGTAGTAAGCCATTCAGTGGCTTCTCAATGGTATCTGCTAGCTGCTGCCTCAGTGGTTGACACAGAAAACTGTGGTCTGTAACTACCTCAAGTATCCGGATGGCCCATCAGACTGCTGTGCAGCTCTGACCTTTCTGGAACTAGACAGCACTTGACACAGCCAAACAATGGTTGTGTAAAGCAGAGGCTTAAAAGTTACTCTCCCCAAACCATTTCCTCTTTCCTTAAAGAGATGAAGCTTTAAAGCTGTTTTGTTAAAATTAACTTTTTTAAACTAATAAATAGGCAAAACTTAGTGGCTATATGAATAAAGATGCAATGTTCATCATATATGTATACCCAGATTTGTGGAATGATTTTCCATTCACAGGTTTTAAAGCAAACTTCCAAATTGTGTTATGTTGTTAAGTTACAAATATATTTGAAGTAAATTTTCAGATTTCAAAGCTCACAATTTTTATAATATTGAAAACTTTCAGTATTATAGTTTCATAAAATAAAGTTTAATTCTGAATGTAAATCAATCTCCATCACATCTTGTTATTACCAACTTAAAACACCTATCTAGTCCTAAAAATATCTTAAACTCTAAACAACTAAGCTTCATTGTAAAACTAAGCTACACATAAACCCCTTCCCAGATCTAGCCATTGGTCAGAATATTCTCCACAGTTGAGTGGAGAGTGTGATATGACTTTCTCACGTACTGTGGTGCCTCACATTTGACCATGTCCCCTGGAGGGGGAGACCTGGTGGCACTCAGAGGAAGGACAGCAGGTAGCCAAGAAGAGACTTGATACCCTATGAGAATATATAGGGGGAGGTAATCCCCCTCAGGAACAGTCATAGGGTAGGGGAATAATGGGAAAATGGGGGGGGGGGAGGAATGGGAAGATACAAGGGATGGGATAACATTGAGATGTAACAAGAATAAATTAATAAAAAAAAAAAAAAAGAAACTAAGCTACCCAGTCTTCAACTCCATCAGAGACTTGAGAAGGAATAAACTTGATTACCTAAGTATGCCGGGAGTGCAGGTTAGTAGCTTTCCAAATGAGAAGATGACAGAGACAATTTTCTACCTGAATAGTCACCCAAAACTCCCTATAATGTTGGAGCATCATCTTCAGCTTTCTGTCCCAATATATCTGACACACATATTTGTGAGGCAGGAACTATTGAGAAAAAGTCTACACAGTATATGGTAGTTGTATTTTGTCAGTGAAAGAGTAAAGGAAACATAAGATTTTCTCACTAGTTTTGCATGGGTTGTTGAAATCAGAACTTGCATGACATACAAATAATATTTATATACCGTTACTCTCAGAAGAATAAATTTTCTTGAACCATAAGGATTCCTAATGAAAGAGTAATGTTCAGTTATGTCAAGAAGCTTGATTGTTTTACACTGATTTGGACCACGGCGTAATTAAATGGTTTATTTATAAAAGTTTATTTCTGATTGTTGTATTGAAAAGTAACGGCTGTGTGTTGAGGAATATTATTGCTTCCAAATTATATGCCATTTTATGTTATGTGCCCTTGAATTCCTTTGTGGATGATTCCAGTATCATCTTCTCAACTGTAGAAAATGATATCAAATTTATGATAGATGGTTCCAGTGATGGATACACACATAACCATACATATACATGTATGTGTATAAATATGTACAAATGCACATATATACCCACCAAGACACACATACACATCTTTGTACATTCAGACATTTTCCCACAAATATACAAACATATACACATGTATATGGATACAATACATGCAGATTCTAACACAGTATTTTCTGATAAGACTTTTCAATTGTCTATTTATGAAAGCACCAAATGAGGTCTTGGTGTTCCTTAGACCATCTTCTTGCTGTTTACCAAGAAAAATAAGGAATCCAAGATGGCAGTGCCTAACACACACCTTGTTTGAGCAGCAGGTCATCAGGGAACATTCAGCAACCCTGGGACTGATCTGAGATCCATACAACAGCAGCACCAGTAACTCACAGTTCCAAAGGTTAGAGCCACACACTGGCTGGCAAGGAGACACCAAGTTCCTGGGCACATGTGCACTCCATGGGCTGACAGGCAATGTCTGATTTCCCAGGATACAGAAACAGCTTTTGCTCTGCAAAATGCCAGTGTCTGTGGGTCTTAGCCCTGAGCAGACACCACAGACTAGGATACAAGTGTATCTAATTGCAGGCCACCCAGAAAACTCCAGGTTTCTAAGCACACAACAACTACAGGCTCCACCCAGAGACATCACAATGGGAAGAGGTCAGCATAAAGGACACTAGTAACAACTTCCAGATCCATTGGATAACACCAAAAACCAGCAGTCCCACCACCACAACAGGGCCTGGAGATAATATCACAGCTGAAACACAAGAGAAAGATTTGAAATCTGAGGTTATAAAAATGATAGAGGCCTTAAAGTAGGAAAATAAATCCCTCAAACTAGAATAGGGAAATGCAAAGAAATATAGGGAATAATTGAACAAATCACTTAAATAAATTAGTGAGAGACAGGAAACTACAATCAAACAGGGGAAGGAAATATATAAAAGACTTATAAAAGGAGATAGAAGCCATACAGAAAACACAATATGAGATAATCTAGGAAATGGAAACCCGAGAGAAGACAGGATCTATAGACAAAAGCATGACCAACAGAATTCAAGAGATGGAACAACGAATGTAAGAGGTAGAAGATATGACTGAATCAATAGATACAACAGACAAAAAAAAGCTAAATCTAAAAAGAATATTCAAGATTCAAGAAATCTGGGATATTGTGAAAAGACCAAACCTGAGAATCATAGTGATAGAAGAAAAAGAACACTCCCAACTACAATGCCCAGAAAATATCTTCAACAAAATCATGGAAGAAAAGTCCCCCAAGCTAAAGAAAGAAATGCCCATAAATATACAAGAGGCTTATTGAACTCAAAATTGAATGGACCAGAAAAGAAAATCCTCCTGCCAGATAATAATCAAAACACTAAACATACAGAACAAAGAAAGAATATTAAAAGCAGGAAAAGAAAAAGGCCAAATCACATATAAAGGCAAATCTATCAGAATCACACCTGACTTCTCAGTGGAGACTATGAAAGTGAGAAGGACCTGGAAAGATATCACGCAGACTCTAAGAGATCACAGATGCCAACCCAGACTACTTATACCAAGCAAAAATTTCAATTACCATAGATGGAGAAAACAAGATATTCCATGAGAAATTTAAGTTCTAACAGTACCTAACCACAAGTACAGTTTTACAGAAGATACTAGAAGGAAAACTACAACCCACAGATGGTAACTTTATATAGGATAACAAAGAAAATAAATATACCCCTCCAAACAAAAACAAAAGAAAGGAAGCTCACACACACACACACACACACACACACACACACAGAGAGAGAGAGAGAGAGAGAGAGAGAGAGAGAGAGAGAGAGAGAGAGAGAGAGAGAGAGACTCTACCACCACCAACATCAAAATAATGGGAACCAATAAGCATTAGTCATTAATATCTCTCCATATCAATGGTCTCAACTATGAAGAGACACAAGCTGGCAGAATAGATGAGTAAAACACAACCCATAATTCTGTTGCATACAGGAAACGCACCTCAGCAATAAAGATAAATATTACCTTAGAGTAAAGGGCTGGAAAAACGTATTCCAAGCAAATAGACCCAAGAAACAAGCTGGAGTAGCCATGCTAGTATCTAATAAAATAGAATTTCAACTAAAACTAATAGAAAGTGATGGGGAAGGTCATTTCACACTCATCAAAGAAAAAATACACCAAGAGATGTCTCATTTCTGAACATCATTACCCCAAATAAGGATACCGACATTCAAAAAAGAAACATTACTAAAGCTTAAATCACACATTGGTTCCTACACTATAATAGTGAGATACTTCAACAATCCACTCGCACCAACAGATGGGTCACTGTGGTGGAAGCTAAATGGAGAGAAAAATGAGTAGACATCTTGCATCAAATAAACCTAACTGATATATACAGAACTTCTCGCCCAAACATGAAAGAATTCACCTTCTTCTCAGAACCTCACATAACCCTCTCCAAAACTGACCATATACTTGGGCCCAAAGCAAATCTCAACATCTCTTACATCTTATCAGACCACCATGGATTAAAGCTTGAACTCGATAACAGCAGAAACAACAGAGAGTTTACAAACTGTAAACTGAAAAAGTCCCTACTCAATGACATCTGGCAAAGGGATGAAATAAAAAGAGAAATTAAACACTTCCTAGAATTTAATGAAAGTGAAGGCACAACATAACTAAACTTATGGGACAATGAAAGCAGTACTAAGAGGAAAGATCATAGCACTAAGTGCCTTTACAAAAAAATTACAGAGATCCCCCACCAGCAACTTGGCAACACACTTGAAAGCTCTAGAACAAAAAGAAGCAGACACACCAAAGAGGAGTAAGCATCTGGAAATAATCAAACTCAGGCTTAAAATCAATAAATTAGAAACAAAGAGAACAATTCAAAGGATTAACAAAACCAAGAGCAGGTTGTTTGAGAAACTCAACAAGATAGACAAACCCTTAGTCAAACTAACTAAAACAGAAATGAAAAGGGGAATATAAAGACAGACAGCAAGGAAATCCAAAAAATTATTAGGTTATACTTCAAAAGCCTATCTGCCACAGAATTTGAAAACCTAAGTGAAATGGACAATTTTCTTGATAGATACCAACTACCAAAATTGAATAAAGATCAGGTAAACAAACTAAGTAGTCCTAGTCGAATATTTCCTAAGGAGATTGAGACAGTCATCAAAATCTCCTAAATAAAAAGCAAAAAACAAACAGACAAACAAAAAACAAACAAAAAAAAAACGAAACAAAAAACAGGGCCTAATGGATACAGTGCATAATTCTACCAAACCATCATAGAGGAGCTAATACCAATTCTCCTTAAAATATTCAACAAAATAAAAATGGAAGGAGCATTACCAAACTCATTCTATGAGGCCACAGTCACCTTGACACCAAAACCACAGAAACGGTTAACATAGAAAGAATTTCGGGACAATTTCTCTTATGAGCATTGAATCAAAAATACACAGTAAAATATTCACAAACAGAATCCAAGAACACATCAAAAATATCATGCACCATGAACAAGTAGGATTCATTTCAGGCATAGAGAGGTGGTTCAGTATATGGGAATCTATCAATGTAATCCACCATATAAACAAACTGAAACAAACAAACAAACAAACAACAACAACAACAACAACAAAAAAAAAAAAAAACCACACAGGATCATCTCCTTAAAGGCCAAAAAAAGCATTTGACAAAATCCAATATCCATTCATGTTGAAAGTCTTGAAGAAAGCAGGGATACAAGGCACATACCACAACATAAAAAAGGCAATGTACAATAAGCCTATAGCCAACATGAGACTAAAGGGGGAGAAACTTAAATCAATCCACTGAATTCAGGTGCAAGGCTGTCCACTCTCTCCATATCTCTTCAATATAGTACCAAAAGTCCTGGCTAGAGCAACAAGACAGCTAATGGAGATCAAGGGGATACACTTAGGAAAGGAAGTAGTCAAACTCTCATTATTTGAGGATGATAGGATAGTATACATAAGTGATCCTAAAAAATTCTCCCAAGAATTTGTTGATAAACACCTTCAGCAAAGTGGCTGGATACAAAACAAACTCAAAAAATTCAGTATCCCTGGTGTATACATATGAGAAATGGCTAAGAAAGAAATTGGGTAAACTACATCCTTCAAAATAGCCACAAAATTATTAAATATCTTGGCATAACTCTAACCGAGCAATAGAAAGACTTATATTAAAAAAAACCCTCCAGTATCTAAAGAAAGAACTGGAGGAAAAAATAAGAAGATGGAAAGATCTCCCATGTTCATGGGTTGGGAGAATCAACACTGTAAAATGGCTATCTTACCAAAAGATTCAATGCAATTTCCATTAAAATTTCAAAACAGTTCTTTACAGGCCTTGAAAGATTAATTCTCAACTTTATATGGAGAAACAAAAAACCCAGAATAGCTTAAACAATCCTGTACAATAAAAGATCTTCTGGAGGAATCTTCATCATGATTATCAAGCTGTATTATAGAGCAACAGTACTAAAAACAGAACGGTATTTGCATAGAAATAGGCTTGTTTATTAATAGAATCAAATAGTAGCCCCAATAATAAAACCTCATACTATAGGCACTTAATTTTTGACAAGGAAGCCGAATACATACAATGGAAAAAAGATAGCATCTTCAACAAATGCTTCTGGTCTAATTGTATGGCCACATGTAGAAAAATGCAAATAGACCGATATTTATCACCATGTACAAAATTAAAGTCCAAGTATATTACAGACCTCAAAGTAAAACCAGACACTCAAAATCTGTTAGAAGAAAAAGTGGAGAAGAGCCTTGAACTCAATGGCATAGGAGATAATTTCCTGAACAGAACACCAAGAGATCAGGCTTTAAGATCAACCATTAATAAATGGGAATTCATGAAACTGAAAAGCTGGTGCAGGGCAAAGGAAATAGTCAACAGAAGAAAAAGACAGCCTACAGACTTGGAGAAGGTTTTCACCAACCGCACATCTAACAAGGACTAATACCCAAAATATACAAAGAACTCAAGAAATTAAATACCATCAAGCCAAATATTTCAAATAAAAATGGGGTACAGAGCTAAACAGAATTCTCAACAGAGGAATACTGAATGGCTGAGAAACACTTAAAGAAATGCTCAATATCCCTAGCCATCAGAGAAATGCCAACCAAAACAACTCTGAGATTCCATCTTATACCTACCAGAATAGATAAGATCAAAAATTCAAGTGATAGCACATGCTGATAAGGATTTGGCAAGAGAAGAATACTCCTCCACTGCTGGTAGGAGTTACAATTTGTACAACCACTTTGGAAATCAATGTGGCACAATCTCAAGAAATTGGTAATAAGTTTACCTCAAGACTCAACCATACCACTCCTGGGAAAAAAACTAAAGATGCCCATACAACAAGGACATGTGCTAAAGTATGGTCATAGCACCCTTATTTGTAATAGCCAAATCTAGAAACAACCTAGATATCCCTCAGACAAAGAATGAATGAAGAAACACTGGTACATTTACACAATGGAATACTATTAAGCTATCAAAAAAAAAAAGTGAAATCTAGAAATATGCAGTCAAATGGATGGTGCTAGAGACAATTATCCTGAGTGAGATAACCCCGGCCCAGAAAGGCGTGCATGGTATATACATAGTCACTCATGAGCAGATATTAGAGACTTCATAGAGGTTAATCATATTACAATACAGAGACAGATGCACCAACCAAAGACCATGCATGATGTAGACCTAGGCTACCTGCTCAGATGTAGTAGATATCTCCTTGTGTATCCCACAATAAGGAGAGTTGGGACTACTTCTGATATAGACTTTGGCCTTTTAACTTTGATCACTTCCCCTCTGGCAGGTGGTCCTGTCAGGCCACAGGAAGAGGACACAGGTATTTCAGATGAGACCTTATAGGCAGAGGTGAGAGCTTAGGGGATGGGGGAGAGGGGATGATAGAGAGAGGGTGGGAAAGGGAGCTGATTAGGGAGAGGACTACAGTTCAGATGAAAAGAATTCAAATTGCTAAACAAGCAAGTAACTTGGAGTGCTAAACCCACTACATAAGCATGGCTCTGAGATTGGATGAGACATGAATGTACATGCATAGAAAAGACTTCTTATTGGTCACAGAATCCCTGTGACTTATTATTAGATGCCATTCTTCATATGGTGGATTAGCAGATGTCTTTCATCTGCTCATACTAACAGCAAAAAAACAAGACTTAATACACATACACCTCATATGTTTATAATTTTAGGATGGTATAGTGCTAGAGACAATTTATATGTTTTCAGATCAAAAGAACCAGACCCTGAATCTGAATCAGGCCTGCCAGGATTCATTCCTCTCGGCATGCAGAATGCTGACCTCCTTATCCTTCATGTTCGAGCTCCAAGCATTCTGTCACTGTTATTCATCAGAACAAGACAGCTCCCTGGACAGCTTCAAAGAAAGCTTCCATTAAAACTGGTCCAGCATTTTAGACTGCTCCACACAGGATTTAGATCAAGCCTGGAATTTCTCAACATTTGGAAACTAGACCACAAATGCTATTAGTGGCTCGATAACCATGTTGCCCAATTCTATTCGGGACCCTACAAGGGTACCAAATCAGTCAGAAAAAACCCTAAAAGAATGATGCCCCATTTCTCTTAAGTGGTTGGATAGGTTTTTGTTTGCTCTTTTGGGCTACAGATATTTGTTTTTATTGGGAGTTGCTTGTAAGTTACCATTGGTCTTAATCAGATAGAAAAGGAGGTTGGACTCAGCGATGTCTCTCTTCATCTATCTCTTTTGTAGATATGGGGATAGGGGTTGAAAAGAAAGAAGGACAGGTATAGAAATATATACTGATGATAGGATGAAACATCAAATATTAAACCTACTCCTCAACATGAGGCTTTATTTCTTACTGACAAAAATATCATCTTTGAATCACTGGTATAGAATTTTGTATATTGATACAAAATAAGGTTAACTTTGATACAATGACATCAAATTCAAATTTAAGACTATTCTCTGCATACATTATATATATTTCTACTATAATATGAGTTACTGAACCCATAAAACTCAATTATAGTATAAAGCTTACTTCCAACCCTTGGAAAGTGCTATTGCAGGTTGATTAGGATAATTAAGTAATACAAGCCATTTGTTAGTTGATCAAATTATGGTCATGTCAACTACCAGCCTATTTTCAATCACAAGAATATACATACTAGGTTTAACAGATTTGATCCTATATATAGATAAGGTAAAATAATTAGATAAAGTCTTCAAAGCCTTAAATCCCTACAGAATATGCCATTTAAGAAACTTTTAATACCTTAAAGATTCTTTGACAAAAAGACAGGCTAACTCCCTGGCAACACCCAGCCTACTTCAAAAAGATGATGAGCTTAAAAGATCCTCCTTATGGAGATGGCTTCAAATGTGGCAAACAAGCCACTGGGCAAAACATACTTGTTTCTACCACAGACAGAATTCTGTCTAAAATTGGGCAAGCTTGGATACAGGCAGAGTCGACGGCCAAACTCTGCAAAGACAAGTCCTCAATAGTTCCTGCCTCACAAATATGGCTGTCAGCTACATTGGTCCAGAAGGCTGAAGATGATGCCCTAACATTATAGAGAGTTTTGGGTGTCTGTTCTGGCGGTAAACTCTCTCTGTCATTTTTTTTCCCTTCTCATTTTGGAAGCTGCTAACCTGCACTTTCGGTTCACTCAAGTAATTAATTTTCATTCCTTCTCAAGTCTCTGATAGGGTTGTAGTCCTGATATTTTGGTTTTACAGTTAAGCTTAGTTTTTTAGAGGTTAAGATGTTTTTAGATCTAGATAGAGGCTTTGAGTTGGCCGAGATGAGAGAGGATAGATATTGATTCTCGTTCAGAATTTTAGACTTACCAAGATAGGAAAGATGTTTTCTACAAGGTTGCCAAATGCAATTAGTCAAAACACCTTGAATGTAACATTCATGTGATGCCTGATTGTTTTGTGGTGGTTCTTCCTGTATGTAATTTTTCTACTTATGTGTAATAATATTAATATATATGCCAATAAAAGAAAAATAAAATAAAATCCATAAAACAAGGAAAAAAGAAAAATAGTTTGTAGCCCATGACCAGTATCGAGAAAACTACATATGATCTTTGAAATGTCATAATCTCATCTCACCTCTGTCAAATTCTGCTTAGAGTTTAATGATTGTGGCTTCTTTCAAAGCCTATGTTAACATTTAGGATTGCCCTCTTCACAAAGTTAAAATACAAAGAACAAAGAAAAAAATAAGGATACTTTTAAGTACATAGATATTAGAAAGGCCCATAGCAAATAAATAATTTTTTCTTTAAGCGTCATTTTCAAACAAAATATTCATATGATTCAGGTCTGATAGCTGACGCCTTTAATTCCAAGTATCTGGGAGTCAGAGGTACACAGATTTCTCTGAGTGCAAGGGCATCCTGCTCTACAAGGTGAACTCCAGGACTTGGACTATATATAGATACCTCATCTAAAAGATACACAGAAAATGTATTATTTGTAAATTCTTTATTGGTAATCATAAAATTTTTGGAGTGGTGATATTGTTGTGTTGGGGTGGTGTTTTTCACTATTATCTCTATTGGTAAATCATTCATCACTTTTGGGAGAAATTTATAAATTAAGATTAAAATACTTATGAGTAAATATGAGCAGTTAGGTAAATGTATATTCTTTACCTAACTTCATGTAAAAATAAATGTTAGGTTATTATAAAATATATCTATAATAGTAATGACTTTCTACTTGTCTTCTGATTAATTTGATAACTGCTGTTACAGACTATTGTGATCCATGAGTACTTAAATAACAGTGTAGAAAAGGAAAACATTATGCATTGTAAAATCATCAATTACTCTTATATTGCCTATGAATAGTGAACATCTAAGATCAAAACTGATCTCAGGCAAAACAGTCAATAAATACATGTCTACTTAATGTCTCACATAAACAGCATACCTGAGAGTTGATGTATGCTTGGCACTTTGACTTCACTAAATGATAGTTTCATCCACAGAGGGAAATTTCACTCAGTTCATTACAAACATGATTGTCAGAGTGTCTCTGCCTTCCCTGAAATGAACTCCAGAGTTGTCAAGGATATTGACTTCAGTCTTTGAGCCCAGCAAACTTTGATATTCTTTTTCTACTTAAAGTTTCTGGGAAATGAATAACCCAAGGGTCTCATCTGACCTTGGTATAAAATAAGAAGAGAAAATCAGAATTAAAACAAGAAGCAAAGTAATGCCAAGTTTTTGCATTGTCTTTCAGTGCCTTTCAGCTGGTGCAAGCTGAGCTGTTAATGTGTTTTTGTTAGTGTTGTTTAAAGTCATATTATTAAGAGCAGAAGAATGAAACTAAGACATTTTATTTTGTTAATTGTCCTATACAACCAAGATTCCTTAATTTTTTATTATTTTTTACAATATAGTAAAGATTGTGCGATTCTTAAACTCTAAATTTAATCTCAGAAAAGAATGATTGTTAATGTCCTTATAACTCTATCCATAAATAAAATACATAATGAGAAATATTTGTTTTCTAAATAGATTTAAACATGTAACTTGCTGTGAAAACCTTTTATTTTTCTATTTCATAGAACTATTACTATGTGGGTTTCCGTGTTTAGATGTGCTGTAATTTTCACTCTTCACATTATTATTACAAAATAACCCATGATTCAAAAGGATAACTACACTTTTTAACCTAAGCTATTATTTTTATAGGAACAATTCTATACCCTAATTTCCAAATGTCTGTGACACCAAGAAAAATTTCTTCACAGATTGTACATGAGTGATTCCATTTACTTTTCTAGCTTTCACTAATAAAGATATTCTTTTTTTCCTTTTCTTTAATTTTTAGTTATTTTTATTCACATTGCATCCTGCTCACAGCCGCTTCCCGCTTCTCCTCCCAGCCCACTTCCCTAAGGAGATTCTTGTTTTTCACTTTCTCATTTTCTATTCTCTGAGAAATGTTTTCAGATAAATCACAGACATCTTAGTTTATTGATAAATAAATATTCTCACAGGAATAAGGACACAAAGTGCTTATTTCATAAAATTTTATAATTTACTTTGGTAAAAGGTAAATGCAACCAATGGGACAAAATATAATAACTAAGATATTAAAAGATTATTATACTTTCAAGAAGGCTAATTGCCTCATTATAATGAATAATTATGTTGAAAAATTATATCACTTTGTTTTATATGATCCATAATTTTATGACAGAATATGTTATTGGGTTAATTTGCAAATTCTACAGAATGTCTGCTGTTTTCCTTAAATTAAAAAATTGCCCTACTGTTATTATAAAATATTTTAAAGTAAGCTACAAGTACTGTCAATATTGGGAGCAGTATGTATTACTTTTTCTAGAAAACAATTCAAGGAAATTTTGTTGAAATTTTAAATTTATTGAAACTATGTAAAAAAATATAGAAGTGTAGGACTTTTCTGTGACAGCACTGAGGTGATTTGAAATGTGTATTTAAAATGGCTATGCCTAAAGTACAGATAATGAAAAATATATCTTGAGCAATATCTTTTTATTTATAATTTAATACCTTAAAAAATTTAAGACTCTAATGTGATTTTATCATTTATTTTCCCATTTACTTCCTCCAAACCCTTGCATATACCTCTACTCTATCTCTATAAAATTAATGACATATTTTCTTAACTAATTGTTATATATATATATATATATATATATATATATATATATATATATATATATAATGTTTCTTGATCAAGCCAGGTTCATGTGTATAATGTTACTTGTATGTGTGCTTTCAAGGCTATGCATTTGGATTGGATAACAAGTTGTTATACTCTTCCTTGAAAGGACTGTTTTGCCCACTCAGCACTTCTTAGTTTATAATGACATTTTTAGATATCCTTAGTATGATTTTATTCTGCACTTTCCTTTTGTTTTTAATCTCCTCCTCCTCTTTTTCCATTTCCACAGTTGGAACACATTTTAAGATAAATGTGAAAATACCCAATTTGTTCAAGTTAAAAGAATCACTAGACCAAGAGAAAACCCTTAAACCAACAGAGCATATTTATAAACCACTTTGATTTATAAACTTTTGATTAAGGATTGATATCCAGCATATATGAGGGACTCCAATATAGTAGAAAAACATATTTTCCAATTTAAAAAGAGCAATAAATATCTAAGAAAAAAGATAAAATACTGTACACGTATCTGTGTTATCAAAACACAGTATCCTAGTAAATAATTAATAAGAAAGTACAAATAATCACAGGAATGGGTTTCTTTCTTTCATCCTAAGCATGAAACGTGCAAGACAAAGACCACAGAATATACCTACTACACTTTATGCCTAGAAAGAAGAATGGGGCTGTGGCCGCAGAAATGTAAATTGGTGTACTGTGTGAAAAACAAGACAAATGTTTCTATAAAGTAATATATAAGAGAATGACCCTGTGATCAAGAATCCTATCACTAGGTATATCTGAGGTAAAAGGAGTCTGCATGTTGGAGAGTCACATTACTCCATTATTGTTGCTGTCCTAGTCATAATAGCCAAGAAATGAAAACATCCTATATGTCCATCAACTAAGAAAGGGTAAATGAAACATGGTACATGCATGTACTAGGATTTAATTTTGCTTTAAATAGGATAGAATGCCATATAGTAATTGTAATGGTAAAGCAAAAAAGAAAAGTACCATACCACTTTCTCATAAGTAGTCCATGTTATCTCTCGGAGATATAAAATATGTTGCAGGCAAATAGATAGAACTAGAAATTATCATCCTGAGTGAGGTAACACAGACCCAGAGACATGCATGGTATAGACTCACTTATAAGTGGATATTGGCCAAAAATAGATGTCTCCTGAGAGACTCCACTTAGCAGGGAATTGGAGCAGATGGTGGGATTTCCTGCTTGACTCTGGCTATGGAAGAATGGGGGCACAGAACGTCTCCCAGAGGGTTCAGGTGCCCCACAAGGAGGCCATCAAGTCACACAGATCTGGACCCTGGGGGACAGGCACAAACCAAGGATGATGCATGCAGAAAATCTAGACCCTATGATCAGATATAACCAATAGACAGCTCATTTTCCAAAGCTGCGGTGAGGGGAAGAGCAGGAATGTCTCTTACACGAACTCTGGTGCTCCCTATTTGATCACCTCCCTTTAACAGGGAGACCATGTGGGCACATAGAGGAAGGGGATTCAGGCTAACTGGATGAGACCTGGCAGGCTATGGTCAGAAGGTGGGGGGAACAAGAGGGAGGGAGTTTGGGAACCAGAAGATACAAGGAAGAGGATAACAATCCAGATGTGATATGAATAAATTGTAATAAATAAACAAATGGTGCTGGTCTAACTGGATGTCTACATGTAGAAAAATGCAATTAGACTCCTATTTGTCACCATGCACAAATCTCAATCCAAGTGGATTAAAGGCCTCAACATAAAACCAGAGACATTAAGTTGGTTAGAGGAAAAAGTGGGGAAGAGGCTGGAACACATTGGCAGATGACACAACTTCCTGAACAGAACACCAACAGCCCAGGCCTTAAGGTCAACAATTAATAAATGGGACCTCATGAGGCTGAGAACCTTCTGTAAGGCAGGAGACACTGTCAACAGAAAAAAAGCGACAGCCCACAGATGGGGAAAAGATCTTCACCAACCCTTGATTTGATAAAGGTCTAATATCCAAAATATATAAAGAACTCAAGAAATTAAACGCCACCAAACCAAATAACACAATTGAGAAATGGGGCTTGGAACTAAACAGAGAATTCTCAACAGAAGAATATCAAATGGCTGAGAAACACTTAAAGAAATGCTTGTCCTCGTTAGTCATCAGAGAAATGCAAATCAAAACGACACTAAGATTCCATCTTACACCCATCAGAATGGCTAAGATCAAAAACTCAAGTGACACCACATTATGGAGAGGATGTGAAGAGAGAGGAACACTCCTTCATTGCTGGTGGGAATGCAAACTAGTACAGCCACTTTGGAAATCTATCTGGAACTTTCTCAGAAAAATGGCAATAGGGCTTCCTCAAGACCCAGCTATTCCACTCCTTGGAATATACCCAGAAAATGCCCTACCACACAACAGGGACATATGCTCAACCATGTTCATAGCAGCCTTATTCATAATAGCCAGAACCTGGAAACAGCCTAAGTATCCCTCAGTAGAGGAATTGATAAAGAAATTGTGGTACATTTACACTATGGAATACTACTCAGCTATTAAAAACAAGGAATTCCCGAAATTTGTGGACAAATGGATTGAACTAGAAATGATCATAATGGGTGAGTTCACCCAGAAGCAAAAAGAGACAAATGGTATATACTCACTTATATTGAGACACTAGCCCAAGGGGCATGTCCCATGAAAGACTTTACTTATCAGAAAAGTGGCTCAGAGGAGAGGCCATCCTATTGGGACTTTAGGCGAGAGAACCATGGGAGAATGGGGAAATAGAAGGATCCAGAGCTTCCTGGAAACCTACAAGAAGAACATTATGATGGCCAATCTGGGTCCTGAGGTCCTACTCAAACCATGGCACCAGCCAAGGAAAATATAGGCAGTAAACTTTGAACCCCTACCCAGTCTAGCCGATGGACAGGACATTCTCCACCGTTGAATGGAGAGTGAGGTCTGACCTTCATACAGACTCTGGTGCCCCATTTTTGACCATGTCTCCTTAATTGGGAGGCCTGGTGGCACTCAGAGGAAGGATATCAGGCTACCAAGAAGAGACCTGATACTGTATGAGCATATACAGGGGGAGGAAGTCCCCCTCAGTCACAGTCATAGGGGAGGGGAATAAGGGGAAAATGGGAGTGAGAAATGGGAGGATACAAGAGATGGACTAACAATTGATATGTAACATGAATAAATTAATAAAATATTAAAAATATATAAGTAAATAAAATAAGTAACTATGTGATATTAGCTGAGATTGGAGAGAGTTTAATGCAAGTGAGATGAAAACAGATTGGCTAATGTGCAGCAAGAGAATTGAGTGAAACTTTATTCTGTTCACTGCACTGTGGAACAATTATAACTAACAGTTTTTTGTTGTGTATTTAAAAGATTTTTTTTACACATTATCAATATTTTCATAATAAATAATGAGCATATGGACTATGATATGCTTATATTGACGTATATATCACAATACACGAGCATAACAAAATGTTACATAGTGCCCTAATGTATATACATTTTTATATTTAATTTACTCATTAAGGTAAATTGAATTTAAATTATTAGATGCAGATATACATGTAGCAAAACGATATTGTTAGAGAATATGAAATAGATGGATTTCTAGCTTTTTTAGATTAAAATATAAAGCAACAATAAATATTCCTTATCATGTTGTATAATTAAGTCTATAAATCTTTAACCATTTTTAAATTCTCCATAGATGTACTACTTCTAAGACTAGGTCATCTGAAGCAGGGCAGTGACATAAAATGATAATTAAAAATTATAAAATGATATTTAACAGTAGACAGTAGTTAGTGAGGGACAAAGACATACTGAGTAAGTCTGATGCACATATTGAGTAGATAGTGATGGTTACTCTGAATATAGAACAAACAGTGAAAAAATGGTTTAAACCTGATGGTGGAGGGAGTATTGCCTATGTGATCAAGGATTCGTAAGGGTCTTGAAACAGAAAAGTGGTCATTATCTAAGACAGTCAGCTGATTAAGTCGTCTTGAGACAGAAAATAAACAGGAAGTATACCATATTTTGCTCACAACATATCTATTTGTTGTCACAAAATAAATGTAAGTGTTAGGGTGATGGTCTTATCTGAGAGTTACAGAAACCTGAAAGGAAGATAAGATTATCCAGAAGACAGATTCAGCTTAAAGGAGAGTCGTTAAAGTGGACCCCTGTGCAACTTCATTAGTTAGTAGAAGTAGGTTCATCATACTGTAGGTAACTGTCCAAGCTGAGGGAATCCTGATTCCATGAAAACATTAGCATAGTTTATATATTTAATCAATAGGGAAGGCTCAGCATAAAAGGCCCACAGCACAAGACAAGAAGAAATATCTGAAAAAATGAAATCCGTTTAGTCTACTCATTTCTTTAAAAAGTCTTACTGGTTTCAAACTTAAAATTTAACATTCAAATAAATATCATGATACTAAATTCTGCTTATATAAGCAATAAGAAGATTGTGAAAAATTGTCAAGGAAAGAGATCAACTTATTTTTTATTTCAGCTTTGAATATTTTTAATTTCTCTCTGATTCTCTTGACCTCTTTTGGCTATCACTGATGATTAATTTATCAAGAAGAAATTCAGAATCTCTCCATTTTTGGTTATTTTAAGCATACTTTCTTGATTGGGTCTGTTTCTTTGTGAAGTATAAAATCAAAAAAGTCTCTCTCAAATTTACTTTTAAATGAAAATGAAATCAACAAGTGTCAATGTGACAAAAAGGTCAGTCATTATTAAAATCCTAAGTATTCTTATTGTATGTCTCAAAAGAAAAATGTAAGTCAAAATATGCATGAAACTGTTGGAATTTAGCAGCTTGTGAAAAAAATTAACTTCCTAGAAAAGTGACCATGTAAGTAAACACAATTTAATCATAACATAGAAACCTATTTCAATATAAAATAGACGACATAAATGAAAAAAAAAATCACGTTAACGCCATAAAAATGAAGTTCACAAGACAAAGACTGTACTAAAACTCATTTAAGATTGAAGTATGGAGCTGGTACCATGTACATATAATAACGGCTTTTAGGAAGGCAGAGGCAAGTGGATCTCTGTGAGTTCGAGGCCAGCCTTTGTCTACAAAGCAGTCCAGGACAGCCAAGGTTACACAAGAAACCCTGTCTTGAAAACCAAAACCAAAAACAAACAAACAAACAAAATGAGTGATTGTTATGTCAATAAGAAGTAACACATGCATCTGTTGATGCAGAATGACCATTCTCTTGAGCAATTCCCACTCTGCTTCCTGTACTACTTAAGATCTGCCACAGCCTCTCTTTTTCTTTTACTGCTGAATAAAATCACTTTCTTCTCTCTTTTTCAAAAACAATGAGCTTGTTTTGTTTGGTAATTTTCGATTTCGTGATCATTATCATTTGCATATAACTGTTTGGTCTTCATGCATGTATGTGCACTATACCCGTGATTGATTCATTTCAGACTTCAGAAGAGGGCATTGGCTCTAATTAGAGCTTCAGATGGTTGTGAGACATCATGTGGGTGCTGAGAAACAAACCTCAGTTTTCTGAAGGGAGAATAAATGTTCTTACTCACTAACTCAAGTTTCCAGCCCCATAGTCATTTGTTACCACGATTTCAAACTCACTTTCAATCCCAGCACCTCTATGGTTGTAAAAGACACTCACGGATTCTTGTGCCATGTATGTTAGTGCCTGTAAACCCAGCCCCAGCTCTGTCTCCTGTGGCCTCACTAGCTCCCATGTCTTTGGCTTACCTTCTCCTTGCTCTGTATAGTGTCGTTAACGTTCCACTGCAGGATATATCACCATGTCTTTGTTTTTCATGGGACATATTACTGGGTGCAGATGACACTTCTGTAAACTCTTAATTTCAAAAAAATTTTAAATGCTTTGCTGGCAAATGCAGTAATTCCAACACTTAGAATTAGAAGGAAAAATACCAGAAGTTCAAGGTCATCTTTTAAAATATGGTTCTAGGTGAGCCTGGGCTATCTGCGATTATGTCTACAAAACAACAAACCAACAAAAAGCAAGCAAGCAAACAAACAAAAACAGTGTTAAATAGAAGCATCTCTCTATTACTGAACATGGCCAGACAGTTTATGTTCTTGCCATTTTCCCTAAGTCATACAGCTTGCCAAATATATGTATGTATATATATATATATATATATATATATATATATATGTACATATATATATATACTACTTTTTTCAAATTATGTCTGATATGTAATATGAAAAAGATTTAAGAAATACAAGAGCACATTCACCATTATATTGATATCTTACTATTTAATGTAAAGGAAAAACTTGAGAGAAATTGGAAATGAAGTCTAGCATCTCTCTAGGACTTCCCTGGAACTCCAGCAGCAGACTGTAATGGCTGAAACATCCAGTGTTTTTGACTGTACAGCTAGGGTTCTGGGCCTTTCCTTCTGAGGACAGTCATCCTTGAACTACTCAAACTGAGCTTCTCATTGTCATCACATTTCAGAGACTCTTCAAGGCCCTTGTCAGACTTATGAAATTACTCTTTAAGATTCTCTGGATAATAACTCACAGTAGAAATTCTAAAATATAGATTTACTTAAGAAGAAAAAGGGGCCCTGGAGAGATGGCTCAGAGGTTAGGACACCACCTGCTCTTCCAGAGGTCCAGAGTTCAATTCCTAGCAACCACGTGTTGGCTCACAACAATCTGTAATGTGATCTGGTGCTCTCTTCTGGCCTGTAGATATAAAGCATTCATAAACATTAAATAAATAAATAAAACCTTAAAATAAGAAAGAAAATTTGGTAATGTTCCATTCATTTCTATCTTTTGAAGTAGCTTGAAGAGTATTGCACGAACTCTGGTGCCCTATATTTGACCATGTCCTCTGGATGCGGAGGCCTGGTGGCATTCAGAGGAAGGATAGCAGGTACCAAGAAGAGACTTGATACTCTATGAGCATATACATGGGGAGAAAGTCCCCCTCAGTCACAGACATAGGGGAGGGGAGTAAGGGGATTATGGGAGGGGGGGAGGAATGGGAGGAGACAAGGGATGGGATAACCATTGAGATGTAATATGATTAAATTAATGAAATAAAAAAGATAAAAAGAAAGAAAGAAAAAAAAGGGGGAGGCGGGCAGAGCCTAGTATATGCTGTAAGATCCAGTAAGGAATTCTTTATTGGTGTTTCACAGTGTCTAAACATGAGCTTAATTTTCTCAAGCTTTTAGTTCAACAAAGCAGAGGATTTTTATCTCCTCTTTATCATCTGCTCTGTGTATAGGATCAGGAATCACAGAGTGAAGTGAATATTCAGGGTTGATTGCCTTATTTACTTTATTTAATTGTTTACATAATTTAAGGTGCATGCAGCAGAATTTATGGTGTAAAACAAGCATTTTAGAGACAATGTAGACTAAGCAAATGGAAAAGCTTCTTAAGAGAAGTTGAGTTCAGTTATGAATTCATTCAAACACTGGGTAATGTGTGTGTTCATCTGGTGGGATTTGGCAAAGTGTGAGATTTCACAACTTGTTCGCTTGCATTCCACAGCAATGTTTTCTAAATTCGTCATTGATTCTAATTATTTATTAATAATTATTGTTAAATTCTTTTTTTTGATTGTTAAATTCTTATTATTGATTTAAAATCTTAATTGTAAACACCAATATCTACATTATAAAAGTTTTTTATGCTCTCAGAATAATTAATGATTTTCTGTTTAAAATATGCTTTACTGATTGTTATTATTTATATATGTATATGACATGTGTGTGTGTGTGCACTTCTTATGTGAGCACGTAGATGTTAATATCTGGAGTTGGTTTGCCCCTGTGATCTATAGAACACATGTAAGTTGTCAGGCTTCGGTAGCAAGCGTTTTTTGCTTTTGAGCCATCTCATTGACCATATTCTTTCTTTATTTATTTTTAATATATTTTATTAATTTATTCATATTACATCTCAATTGTTCTTTATTTATTTTTAACAAATTGTTTTTGCATTTAATTCTATTTACACTTGTTTGAGTATTTTAAATTCTTGGTTATGTTTATCATTTTAATATCTTGAATTGTATTTTAATTTGCAGTTCAAGGACAGTGTCAACTTCTACTCTGGAAAAGAGAGTAGAGAGAGTAAGAATAGAAACACACACACACCTATAGATATATGTATAAATACTGTACAAATTACTTTATATTATAATTTCAACATATACATTTAACTCTTTCCAAACCCTCTCATATCCTTACAACTGTCTTTCTAATTCATGGTCTCTTTTTTCACTAATTGCTATTATGTTCATATACACATACATATATGTGAGTTTGCATATATGTATATATGTATAAATATATAATTTGTTTGCATGATTTCAGATGTAGTAAAATTTATGAAAATATTGTGAAATCTGTGTAAGTGATCTAGAAATTTATTGTTTTTCCCATGTTTCCAGAATAGAAAAGTACATAATACAAAATCTGAAATTTATAATACATTGTAAATATTATCTTTTTTAATTCAGTTAAAATAAAAATAAAAATTTAAAAATCAGTTTAATCTGAATTACACTGGAATATTGCAACATATCTTCTTATGACTCCTTTTAGCCATGCAGGGATCTATTTTCACATATATATATAAAACCCAGTGATTAATACATATGACTATACAAATTACTTAATCTATTTTCAATATCTGGGTTATGGAAGGACAAATGGAAATAGCATAAACTTCTATGAAATGATACTATTTTAAATTCATTATATTGTAACAATAGTAGAGTTTTTACTACTTTAGGATGTCAAAAGAAAGCTCAAGGGTATCCAAATGGGAAAGGAGGAAGTCAAATTATCCCTCTTTGCAGATGATATGATAGTGTACATAAGTGACCCTCAAAACTCCACCAGAGAACTCCAAAAGCTGATAAACACCTTCAGGCAAATTGGCTGGATACAAAATTAACTCAAAAAAGTCTGTAGCCTTCCTATACACAAATGACAGCTTGCAGAGGAAGAATTTAGGAAAACCACACCCTTCACATTAGCCACAAGCAATATAAAATATCTAGGAGTTACCCTAAACTAAGCAAGTAAAAGGACTTGTATGAAAAAAATTTCAAAACTCTGAAGAAAGAGATTGAAGATGACCTGAGGAGAGATGGCGTGATCTTCCTTGCCATGGATCGGGAGAATTAACATAGTAAAAATGGCCATCCTACCAAAAGCAATCTACAGATTCAATGCAATCCCTATCAAATACCTACACAATTTTTTAAAGACATTGAAAGTTCAATTCTGAACTTCATATGGAAAAACAAAAAACCCAGAATAGCTAAAACAATCTTGTACAATAAAAGATGCTCCAGAGGAATCTCCATACCTGATCTCAAACTGTACTATAAAGCAATAGTACTTAAAACAGCATGGTACTGGCACAGCAACAGGCTGGTTGATCAGTGGAATCGAATCGAAGACCCAGATATGAATCCACACACATATGGTCACTTGATTTTTGACAAAGAAGCCAAATCCATTCAATGGAAAAAGGATAGCATCTTCAACAAATGGTGCTGGTCTAACTGGAGGTCTATGTGTAAAAAAATGAAACTGGACCCATATTTGTCACCTTGCACAAAACTCAAATCCAAGTGGATTAAAGACCTCAACATAAAACCAGAGACACTAAGCCACTTAGAAGAAAAAGTGGAAAGAGCCTGGAACATATTGGCACAGGAGACAACTTCTGAACAGACACCAACGGCCCAGCCTTAATGTCAACCATTAATAAATGGGACCTCATGAGGCTGAGAAGCTTCTGTAAGGCAGGAGACACTGTCAAGAGAACAAAGCGACAGCCTACAGAATGGCAAAAAATCTTCACCAACCCTACATCTGACAAAGGTCTAATATCCAAAATATATAAAGAACTCAAGAAATTAAACACCACCAAACCGAATAACCCAATTGAGAATGGGGCTTGGAACTAAACAGAGAATTCTCAACAGAGTAGTATCAAATGGCTGAGAAACACTTAAAGAATGCTCACCTCCTTAGTCATCAGGGAAATGCAAATCAAAACAACTCTGAGATTCCATCTTACACCCATCAGAATGGCTAAGATCAAAATTCAAGCGACACCACATGCTGGCGAGGATGTGGGGAGAGAGGAACACTCCTTCATTGCTGGTGGGAATGCAACTAGTACAGCCACTTTGGAAATCTATCTGGTGCTATCTCAGAAAAATGGGAATAGGGCTTCCTCAAGACCCAGCTATTCCACTCCTTGGAATATACCCAGAAGATGCTCCAGCAAACAACAAGAAAATTTGCTCAACCATGTTCATAGCAGCCTTATTCATAATAGCCAGAACATGGAAACAGCCTAAGTGTCCCTCAGTAGAAGAGTGGATAAAGAAACTGTGGTACATATACACTATGGAATACTACTCAGCTATTAAAAACAAGGAATTCCCGAAATTTGTGGATAAATGGATTGAGCTCGAAATGATCATAATGAGTGAGTTAACCCAGAAGCAGAAAGAATCAAATGGTATATACTCAATTATATCTGCATACTAGCCCAAGGGGCATGTCCCACGAAAGCCTTCACTTACCAGGAAACTGGGACAGAGGGGAAGGCATCCTATTGGGACTCTAAATGAGAGACGCATGGGAGAACAGCAAAATAAAAGGATCCAGAGGGTCCTAGAAATCTACAAGTAGAACAATATGATAGGCAGATTTGGGCCCAGGGGTCCCGCTCAAACTAAGGCACCAGCCAAGGACAATACAGGAGGTAAACTTTAAACCCCTTCCAGATCTAGACAATGGTCAGAATATTCTCCACAGTTGAGTGGAGAGTGTGATACGACTTTCTCACGTACTCTGGGGCCTCACATTTGACCATGTCCCCTGGAGGGGGAGACCTGGTGGCACTCAGAGGAAGGACAGCAAGTAGCCAAGAAGAGACTTGATACCCTATGAGAATATATAGGGGGACGTAATCCCCTCAGGAACAGTCATAGGGGAGGGGAATAATGGGAAAATGGAGAAGGGGGAGGAAGGGGAGGATACAAGGGATGGGATAAACATTGAGATGTAACAAGAATAAATTAATAAAAAAAAATTAAAAACAAAAAAAAAAAAGAAAGCTCATGGCTTGTTCAGCCTCAACATGCATCCTAAAGTGTCAGAAGCAAAGGACACTTGAAGATATATAACCACACCAAGTTAAATATTATAGTGAACATCAAAAACGAAAGGACGACTTGATAAAACTCTAACCTATCTGTAAGGTCACAGACTATCAGCTTGGTACCTAGCAGAAGTCCTACAGTTTGGACTTGAAAAATCATTCAATTTTTTTTTTTTTGTCAAAAGTGGTTCATAATTATTTTAAATGGACATTTTGTTTGCTTGCTTTTTATTTTATGTATGTGAGTGTTTCACCAGATTGTATATGTGTGCCATTTGTTTGACTGATATTTCCAGAAGAGAGACTTTCATAAATTTCCAAGTTAGAGCCACATAATCCTTGGCTGGGTTTACTTTAGTATTCTTTCCTTATTCTTTTTTTTTATCATGTTTATTAGACATCTTACACTTAGCCATTGAATCAATGCTATCTTGTACATCATTTTTATTTTTCTTGAGCTTTGTCACAGAAGTATCCTCTTTTTCAATATCTTTTATAGATCTCATTCTGACTCATTACTAAGAAAAGCCAATTGTATTTGTATTATTTTCCTTGTGAACTGTCACATGGACTCCATAGTTACTTCACTATTTTTAAAAATATGGTAATTTCAAATTTTGATTTTTTTATGTGCAATATATATTTCATTTCTGAATTTTATGAAGATTTATTACTAATTTACTCTATCTGTCTTTTTATGGTTGTGTGGTTATGATTCTCTGTGCACGTGCTATAGGAGGCCATAGGAAAGTATCAAATCCTCCTCTGGATGTTAAGGTTACTTTTAGCTTCCCACCATAGGCTCTAGAGACTGAATCTAGGACCTGTATAAGAGCAGCAAGCCTTCTTAACATCTAAGTCATTTCTCTGGCCCACACACTCTGATTTTGAATCCCTTCATGATATACTTGGTATTGAAAATGACATCCTATCTGCTCCGTTGATTCAAGGATGCATTTATTTCTTTGAGATAGTTGAGTGCGTATATTATTCCTTCAGAAATGCATTTGAAAGGAAAGTGGGAGAGAAAAATCTTACGTTCTAGAAAAAAATTGAAGGAAGCACATGTAAAAAGACAGTACATAAGCCACAGTATGAGGAGAATTTTCTACTGCCCATGTCACTTTCAGGACACTCCCTCATACAGTAACAGTAGCGTAGGCTGGACATACTAATAAAAGGCTCCATATACGATATAATGCACACTTGACAATGATATAATGTTCACTGTACTGTTCAAAGACATTATATGTTTTCAGAACCAAAGAATCGGAACCTGATGCTGAATCAGACCTGAGAGGATTCATTCCTCTCAGCATGCTGGATACTGACATCCTGCATCTTTCATGTCCCAGTGACAAGTGGTTCAGTTGGTTTCTCATATGAACTGGACAGCTTCAGCGAAACCTTCTGAGCCTAATTGGTCCAGCATTTCAGATTGTCCCACACCGGACTTTAGTAAAGTTTGTTTAACCATTTTTCCCAATTTGATTTGGGCCCCTACAGAGGTATTATTCATCCCAAATCATGCAGAAGAAGCTTTAGGAGAACAATGCCCCATTTCCCTTGAAGGGGTTGGGTAGGATTTGGTTGCTTTCTTGGGCTATAGCTGTTTATTTTCTTTGGGAGTTGGTTATAACTTATTATTGGTCTTACTCAGAGAGAACACAAGGTGTGACTCATGGATGACTCTCTTTTTTTATCATTCTTTCTTAGATTTGGAAATAGGGGTTGAAAAGAAAGAAGGGGAATACAGAAATATATAGGGATGACAGGACAAAAATGTAGATTATTGGATCTACTCCTCAACGTAATGCCTTAACTTTTACAAGGTTATTTTTAATATACTGGCATGGAATTTTGTATATTGAGGCAAAATAAGTTTAATTTAGATACAGTGGTATATAATTCAAATTTAAGATTGTTCTTCAAACACACACACACACACACACACACACACACACACACACACACAGTTTCTACTCTAATATGAAGTATTGTATCCATACAACGCAACTATAGTACAAGGTTAACTTCTAACACTTAGAAAGTGCTATTGCAGGATGCTTAGGATATTTAAGTTATGCAAGGTAATTGTTACTTGATCAAATCATGGTATTGTCAATTACTAGTCAATTTTATCATAAGAATATATATCCTAGGTTTAGCAGATAGCTATGATTCCATAGGTAGATAAGGTAAAATAGGTAAGGTCTTTTAAAACCTCAGATACCTACAGAATATGTCATTTAAAGATGTTTTTACTATTTTAGAGATTCTTTGGCAATAAGACAGGTTAATTCCTGGCACACCCAGCCTACCTCAAAGAAGATGATGAGCATCAAAGAACCTCCTTATGGAGATGCCTTCAAATGTGACAAACCAGCCACTGGGAAAAATGTCCTTGTTTTGGTCACAGACAGAATTCTGCCTTTAAAAAAATGGGCAATCTTGGATTCAGGAAGATTCAATGGTCAATCTCTGCCAAGACAGAGTAAGCAAGTTCCCAATAGTTCTTGATTCACAAACATGTCTGTCAGAGATAATTGGCCAGAATGCTAAAGATGATGCTCCAGTGTTACAGAGAGTTTGGGTGACTGATCACGCAGCAAACTATCTCTGTCATTTTCTCATTTTGGAAGCTGCTAACTTGCACTTCCTGTCTACTCATATAATTAACTTTATTCCTTCTCAAGTCTCTGATCGTGTTGAAGACCAGATAGTTTAGTCTTACAATTAAGCTTAGTTGTTTAGGAGTTAATGTGTTTTTAGGTCTGGATATATGTTTTAAGTTGATAAAGATGAGATAATATAGATATAGATATAGATATAGATACACCAAGATAGAAAAGATGTTTTCTTAAAGTTTGCAAAATACAAATGGCCAAAACACTATGATTGTAACAGTTATATAGTTCCTGATAGTTTTGTGGTTTTTCATGCTGTAGGTACTTTATTATATTTATGTATAATATTATAAATATATACATAAAAATAATAATAAAATCCAAAAATTTTTAAATGCTAGAAAGAAAGAAAGACAGACAGAAAACCATTCATTGTCCATTTGTTAATTCATACATCTTGTAAGACTGAAATGTCTTATGTCACTGGGTGGAGTAAGTATAGCAATGCCAGTTACCAGAAAAGATAAGCCACAAACTCTAATGACATGTTCACCATGAGTTACTCACATAGATTATGAAATACATGGCCTACAGTCTGTAAGTGTGAGGATTGCTTTAGCTCAGAATGTACATTCTACATTTTCCAGGATAATCATTATTCCTCCTTATAAACACAATAAATATTGCTTATATGTACCTGTAGTTATATCCAGAAACAAAGCACATAATTAACTTCATGAAAAATAAAAACATTATTTTTTCTCAAGTGTCCCTAAAGTGTGTAGGTAGATCTGGTGAAAAACTAGTCAACATTTTTATTTAGAAAGAAATAAAATAGGAGTAAAACATTGCTGTGTCGCTATTCCACTCCTTGGAATATACCCAGAAGATGCTCCAGCACACAACAAGAAACTTTGCTCAACCATGTTCATAGCAGCCTTATTCATAATAGCCAGAACATGGAAACAGCCTAAGTGTCCCTCAGTAGAAGAGTGGATAAAGAAACTGTGGTACATATACACTATGGAATACTACTCAGCTATTAAAAACAAGGAATTCCCGAAATTTGTGGATAAATGGATTGAGCTAGAAATGATCATAATGAGTGAGTTAACCCAGAAGCAGAAAGAATCAAATGGTATATACTCACTTATATCTGCATACTAGCCCAAGGGGCATGTCCCACAAAAGCCTTCACTTACCAGGAAACTGGGACAGAGGGGAAGGCATCCTATTGGGACTCTAAATGAGAGACGCATGGGAGAACAGCAAAATAAAAGGATCCAGAGGGTCCTAGAAATCTACAAGTAGAACAATATGATAGGCAGATTTGGGCCCAGGGGTCCTGTTCAAACTAAGGCACCAGCCAAGGACAATACAGGAGGTAAACTTTAAACCCCTTCCCAGATCTAGCCAATGGTCAGAATATTCTCCACAGTTGAGTGGAGAGTGTGATACGACTTTCTCACGTACTCTGGTGCCTCACATTTGACCATGTCCCCTGGAGGGGGAGACCTGGTGGCACTCAGAGGAAGGACAGCAAGTAGCCAAGAAGAGACTTGATACCCTATGAGAATATATAGGGGGACGTAATCCCCCTCAGGAACAGTCATAGGGGAGGGGAATAATGGGAAAATGGAGAAGGGGGGAGGAATGGGAGGATACAAGGGATGGGATAAACATTGAGATGTAACAAGAATAAATTAATAAAAAAAAACATTGCTGTGTCTACAATGTTGGAATGGATATTTTTCCATAAAATATTTAGAAATAATTATGTATATAAATCATATAGATTAATGACATTTGGCACGTTTCATAAGATTAAGTGCATCTTGCCATTAAATTATGCATTGAGAATTTTAGGCAAGGAGCCAGCTAAGCAATCAGTTAATTCAATTTTTACATGCAACACATTTGAAAAGAAATGTTCATCTGATATGTAGCATTTGAAGAGTTGCCACTTTACAAACATGCACAAACACAGACAAATGTATGGATATATACCAGGCATAGGGGTATTTATAACTGAAGGCAGTATTCAAAAAGTAAGTTAATGCATTTAGTTTTAAAGTCTCAACCTGTATATTTGAAACTTTGTCATTTGCAGCTATGTAAATTACTCGATTATTTTATCATTACTTCAATTATTCATCTTTTGGAAGTCACTATGGATTACAAATCTTAAGTGCATCTTTCCTTTCTGTATTGGACAATAAAGTATTAGAAATTAGTACTAAATCAGAATAAATTCATATAAGCAGTAGAGTAGTAAGCTAAATGGCTCCTCTACCTTTCTTGTTCCATTTTTACCCTCAGGAAGACATCTGTTGAACCAATAATATGGTACATGGCAGAAGAGACTTGCACACATAGCAATCGTTACAATAGTGCTGTTTTCTCCCTAAGACCAATTACTTTACATTACTCTTCCAGGCCATAAATATTCTCTATTTCAGATGTAGAACAAAGTGTGGCAACAGAGAATGCCAGAGCTTCCTCTAACTTTGGCACATGAAAAACAGTGCAAGAAACTCAATATGCTTCTAGAGAAAAGTTATCATATTTATAGCTTGCAAGAAAATAAGGTCTTTGTATCCATGTCGTCAGATAACTGAGTCCAGCCAGAAACCTCAACTGTGTTAATATAACGTTCATCCTCAGTACTTTCCCAAAAGGATGCAGCCAATTCCTTAATTTCTGTTTTGTCAGACTATAGGAAGACTAAGCCCAGGCATGTTTTATTTGTACTACTGATCAGAAGATCTATGAGATAAGTGATTTTTATTTTTTTCTGTATATACCATCTGTGGAAAGATGTTCTTAAAGCAATAAAAACCAAGAATACTATGAAATAAGAGAGGACCATGAGCTTGATGAGTCCAGTCTTAGCTATGTTAAGCAATTCCAGATGTCCAAAGATGATACAATGAGGGTACAAAAACCTACTATTTCTTAGATATCTAAAAACTATATTCGAATTTTTAATTTAAAATGCCGTTTTTATATTTTTTTATATTCCATACCTGAAAGAAAATAAAAAATCAAATTATTTTCCTTCATATAGTTGATTTGAACAATAAGAAAACATTTCACTATTCCAAACTAATTCCAGAAGTTCTGCTTTGTCAATCATTATTTAAAGTAAGTAATTACTTTGTTTTAATGATATAAATCATAGCAATTTTCTAGAACTCACAACCATAGATTTTTCTTTAATTTATTTTTTTATGTATATTCCTTTAGTGGTGCCATTTTACATTTGTCAAAAAATGTATAATATTTAAAACCTCATAGGATATAAAATTAAGTAACACTGGTTAAAATCCACAATGTAAATTCCCAGCTGAGTAAGGTTGCTGATATCATTTCTCCCCTGGGTAGCAACTTCTTGCACTATTAAAGCTGTCCAGGATTTAATATTATTTTGTCCTATATCCAGAGTGGGTGGTGTCATAAGCAATAGGGTCTTAATATGTAGTTATAGTGGGTAAACAAAGACAATGAAAATATCCTGAGTTGTTTTGAAGACATCTGGGGTCTCCCTGGACAATAATATGTGGGAAAATACCTTGTGAAAAACACTGGGAGTTTTCATTCACTAACTCATGTCTTCTGGGTGGGGGTGACATTGTCTTCCTATCATGGCTAATTCTGTTCCAAACCACTGTCTATTTGTTGTAGAGGAATTTCAATCCAGCAACATGTCTACTCTAGCAAGGGATCACATCTAGAGGTCTTCTAGGTCTGTGTGATCTGGCTGGAATGCAACAGGCCACACACTTTTTAACCCTCTGGCTGGAGTACAGACAACCCTTTAATACACACCTTAATCTCAAACAAACAATGTCTTCTAATTGAGGGGAGACAAAGTGGCAATTTAAAGAAAGATTTCACAGAATGAGTCATAGACAGGATACACCCAACTCTCTGGAGAACAGACAGGAGAGGCTGCTTAAGGTCATGAAGGGAGAGAGAGGAGAGTTGAATTCAGTACAGTTCAGTTGAGTACACATGAATTCAGTTGAATTCTTGTTCAATTCAGTTCATACAGTTAGTGCAGTTCAGAGGCAGTTTTTCCAAGCAGAGCAATTCAGTCAGAAGCCTATAGAGGCCAGATTGAATCAATCAGCTTGATAACAAAGTTCAACTGAGTTGAACTGGCCTTGCAGAATTTAGAAAGAGCTAGAAATGATGAGCTTTCTCAGGAGTAATTTTGGGAGGCTGAAAACATTCTAGGCCTATGCTGGAAGACAAAGGCTAGAAGCAGAAACTTTCAAGGCCTAGGCTTGAAAGAGATTAGATTGTACAGAAGCTAGTAACTTGTAGGCTTAGGCCTAGGTATGGTTAAAACAGAGATAGGAACTCTCTGGGCTCAGCCCAAGCCATGGGTTCATGTAGTTTGAGTATAGCTCTCATCTCATCCCCTGATCTGAGGAAATAAAAACTACATGGGACTCACAAGGTGACTATGCTGCCTATCTACTACAATTGAGCAGAGAGTCAAGGTCCTTACCCTGCTTGGTCCTTGGTTGGTGCATCAGTCTCTGCAGCACCCACACTCCTCCAGGATTTGTTGGCTCCCTATGCTCTACCACAGACGTTTGGCTATGAGTCTCAGCATCTTCTTGGATACCGAGACTTCTATCATAGGCTCCTGTCCTGTTCCTTCTCCTCAACTGCTTCTGGTGTCTATTCTATTTGACCTTCTGGATGAGAATTAAGCATCCTCCCTAGCACCCTCCCTGTTATTTTGTTTCTTTAGGCATGTGCATTGTAGTGTGGTTTATCCTGTATTATTTGGCTACTATTTGCTTATAAATGAGTATATACCATGCTCTAAGATCAACAATAAATAAATGGGACCTCCTGAAACTGAAAAGCTTTTACAAGTCAAAGAATACTGTCAACAGAAACAAATGACAGCCTACAAACAGGGAAAAGAACTTCACATGCTGGTGAGGATGTGGAGAAAGGGGAGCACTCCTCCATTGCTGATAGGAATGCAAACTTTTACAGCAACTTTGGAAATCAATCTGGTGCTTTCCCAGAAACTTGGGAATAGTGCTACCTCAAGACCCAGTATACCATTCCTGAGCATATACTCGAAAGATGCTTCACCGTACAACAAGAACATTTGCTCAACTATGTTCATAGCAGTGCTATTCATAATTGCCAGAATCTGGAAACAACCTAGATGTTTCTCAACCAAAGAATGGATAAAGACACTCTAGTGCATTTACACAATGGAATACTACTCAGCTATTAAAAACATGAAAAATTTGAAAATTTCAGGCAAATGGATAGATCTGGAAAGGATCATCCTGAGTGGGGTTACCCAGACCCAAGAAGACATGCATGGTATCTTACTCACTTACAAATTAAAAATTTTAAGGGAGGAAACGTAATAGGAAAAGAGATGCCTTGTGGGAGAATCTTGGCAAGATGGGTTTTAGAATGGATATGGTAAAGATACATTTTATACATGCAGAGAATTATAAAATAATAAATAAAAATATTATGTAATAAAGGAATTAGAATCTAAAGAGGCTCATATGTGAGACATAGGCTGGAAGATAGCACGTTGTTCTCGGAGATACAATTTCAAGCACCTCTTGGTGGCATGAAGCACTAAATCAAATCATATCTTTGGAACAGTAAGAAGTAAACACTGTTTACTCACCTACTGAGAACCAATGAGGTGCATTTGAATGAAACTTCCCAAAGGCAAGCTTTAATTTGGAAAGCTCACTCCTTGAACAACAAAGGGCCAAGGTGTACTTTTATAGAGTGTTTGTAGGTCTCCAGCTGATTATCACTCTTAAGTGAGGTGAAATAACATTTAATAAAATTTACAAATACTTTCTTAGGCAAGAAATTTATATTACAGAAATAAATAATGAAAAAGTAGCAGATTGTGTACATGTATGAATATATAAAGAATATATAAACTATGAAAAACGTTAAAGATAAATAACAATTGCTAAGGGTAAAAGTGTGAAATATTTGTATAAAGAGGAGCATAAATATATACTTTTAAACATTTACATATGCATTGTATTTATTTCTATTTAGGCAATACATATTTGTATTAAAAGAAACAAGCTAGTTAATTAATTAATATTGTGTTTATAATTTTAGACAAGGCTAATATGCCATAAAATGGCAAGTTAATATTGCTATAAATTACTTACTATGTAAGAAAGAAAATGAACATTTCTGTTATGAGAAGTTTGATTACATTATTTGATTATATTTTTAAGTTATGACAATAAATTACAAGATTTTTATATTTATTAGATTCCTGCTTTAAATTAAATGAGCTATATAAATTATTCTAATAAATCAAAAACATTTGAAAATGCTTAATATCCAATCTACAAATCATAATGCTAAACTTTACTTATATCACTTCAATCTGGATTTCTTTATATCTGACATAATGAAAGAGTTAAGATGTATAACTGGTAAAGCACACATCTTGGATGCAAGAACATATATAAGCATACTATGAAGCTTTTTATTTTTTCATAAAGTACTGTACGGTGCTTTCCATAAAGTAATTGCATTAGAGCCAAATAAGTGTAGCTAATACCCATTAGTTTCAACCTACTTTCACATAGTATTTAGAAGTTGTCCCAGTTAAATCATTCAAAACATAAATCCTGCTAGGACAGGAGAGTTTTGTCCCTAAGGGCCTTTTCTATAATTTCTGAGCCATCAGATTTTTAAGTCACATGGAAAGTCAATATGGAATCTCCAGGGAAACTAGCTCTTCTCCAACTTTTCTGTTTTTCTATTACTATGATCACCTCATTTCAACTCTCATTCAAATTTCAACAATTGTAAGAGTCAGCTTATTTCAGAGACTCTTGACATACATTTTTACCTGTTAGAAGAATCCTACCCCCTTAGGGACCATATCAGAAATGCCCCACTTAAAAAGAATTTGCTGAAGTGCATTTACAAATGCAGTCTATGTATTCAGGAGCACAAGTCTATAATTTTCCTCAAATGAAGCTTGGCCTTTGATCATAGTCATATCTCATATCAAAGTCAGGTGTAATTATAAAAATTCGGAAAAGAAAAAGAGAGAAACTCAAGGCATCTGTTTTCATCACAGAGGTCAAAGAAATTGCAACCAAATTATTTCCTCTTTATCTTACTTCACTTAAAGTTATATTCAAGAACCAAAGAAAGTTTACTAAAAATAAAACACAACAAACACAATGTCAAAGTAGCTTTGATATAAATATATTTAAAATAACACCTTATAGAATATTCTTACAATGTTATGAAAAAAAGAGCATTTGGGAGAAAATGGTCAGATTGCATTAGATGATTCTGTAAAAATGAATAGCAAATGAACAAGACTATTTTCCCCAGGAGTATTTACATTACAGTATTTCTGTTAATTCCAAGAACTAACATGTGAACAATTATAACATGAATATTTAAAATAATTAATGTATGGTAAATTGTAACATATGAATATTTAGTTTCTCTTAGGTATGCGAGTAAAAGAAAATCCAAAATGGTTCACTGGCTTCAAGCTTCAAAGTACAAATTTCTACCTTGAAGGCTGATCTCAATTGCTGATCAAATACATAGTTTTATTATTTTTTCAAAAATTATACAAAAAAAAAGAGTAAATGAAAAACATGAAATAATCCAATTTAATCTCAATCTAATAGCTTTAGAAATCAACATTTGTGCAGACAAATGATGGTTTTTTTTTTTTCAATAAATAACTACAAGTAGAAAACGCCATTAGAAATTCAGATTGAATTCACATCAATCCAGTTCCTTGAGGTTGCTTGCCAATAACCACTACCACCTTATTGTCCACATTCTCTTGTTGGGATTGGCCAGATCAATAATCTCAGTTTGATGTTCATATGCTTCATGAGTCTATAAATTCATTGCTTAAATATTACAAAGTTCTTTAATAAAGGTTTCAAAAAATTTTTTGAATTTCTTAATTGTATCTCTTATAATGACAATAATTTACTTCTATTTTTAATAAGTTGAAACTTATTTGTTTTTTTATTTAATTTACCAAACAGTTTGCAATATGGTTCTTTTTATCTTTTTAGTTAATTTAACAAATAGTTTGCAACATAGTTCCCTTTTTATCCTGCACGTAATTTTTTGGTGGTTTCTATTATTTGTGTGTGTGTGTGTGTGTGTGTGTGTGTGTGTGTGTGTGTGTGTGTGTGTGACTCCATATTTATTTTATTAATTCGAGTGTTTGTTGTTCTTCCTTGTTTCTCTGAAGTCTTCAGGTGAAACTCATGGTATTAACTTGAACTCCTTACACTTGTTGATGTACACACACAGAGGTAAAGTCTTCCCTCTACAGAGTGCTTTCCTATGACCAACAGAATTGTTAACTTGTTTAAATTTTCATTCCCTTCTCCCTCCCTCCATTCTTTCTTTCTTCACTTTTTTGCTTGTTTCAATTCATACAGTTATACATTAATATTATTTTTAAAATACCTTTTTTAAGGCTTTTAAAAATCTTTTATTTTTTAGTATGTGCATTACAGGAAACAAAACAGGAGAATCCAATAACTAAGTCACCCAGTCACACGCAGCTCAGCTGGTGTCTGTGTCTTTCTATATTCTGCAACTTGTACCTACACTTAGGAAATTAAGATTATACAATATGTACCATACTTCTCCTGGTAATGTAATACTCACCAACTAAAAACTTCACACTACATGACCATTTTTGATTCCCAAGAATACACCATGCCATCTCATTCTGTAATGGCTAAATTGTAATCCTGTCTTCCTTGGCAAATATTTCATAGAAGACAAAAATAGCAGCAGGCATCTGGATAGATGTATTAACAAAGTTACAATTAATTTCTTCATTCCTTCAGTGCTCAGCTTACAATGAAACACAAAGCAAAGGGGCTAACGAAAAAGAGTTTCAAAACCCAAATGCTCACATCAAAAGACACTTGGATATCTAATCATTCTTGCATGTGTGTGTTTCAACACTACTGTGTATATAGGGGACACGTTTAGGTCATCATCTGAAACACCTAGTTCTTCTAGATCTTTTGAATTGCAGAAAGTATGTTAAAGGTAGACATAGTAAATAATATGTGTTGTAGATTCTCTGCTTAAACTCATGGTGAAGTGTTGTTTCTTGGAACTGGAATGATAAAACTGCTTCTGAACAATAAAATTCCTCTTATGAAATACAGAATTCTACCTGCATGGGTGCCTGAATGTCAGCACTTTTTATCCTGTTTCAACTAAAATTCTCAGATATTATCTACTTCTCTAACCCCTCACCTAAAACACTAAAACCACTAAAAACTGAAAACCCTTGAGAAATAAAATGAACGAAAATCTATTCTCCTCTTTCATTACCCCTACACTAATAGGACTACCTGTAGTTATTATTATTATCATATTCCCCTCTATACTTTTCCCAAATTCAAAACGTCTACTAAATAATCGCCTTATCTCACTCCAACAATGATTAGTTAAATTAATTACAAAACAAATAATACTAATCCACACACCAAAAGGACGAACCTGATCCTTAATAATCATCTCCCTAATTATATTTATCGGTTCAACTAATCTACTAGGCCTTCTCCCCCATACATTCACACCAACTACCCAACTCTCTATAAACCTAGGAATAGCTATTCCCCTATGAGCAGGAGCAGTTATCATAGGATTTCGCCATAAACTAAAGCATTATAGATGGTTGTGAGCCACCATGTGGTTGCTGGGCATTGAACTCAGGACCTTTGGGAGAACAACCAGTGCTCTTAACCTCTGAGCCACCTCTCCAGCCTCTACACAAATATTTTTGATAAATGTTAATCTCAAGGAATGTCAGGTTAATAGTCCTAAAGCGGTATCTATCAGTCATTTGATATGACTGTAAACACCACTAACTTTATAAATAGCAATTTGAGGGATTTTTAACTAAGAAAAAAATCATTAGTGCCTCTTTACAAATTATGGTGTGTCTGACTGTGTGCAGTGAATGCAACTTGACCATGGATTATTTCAAATAAATTTTTCCAGTAAATGGCTAAAAGAAAAGTTCTCATTTGTATTAAATATATGTTGTGTGTGTGTGTTTGTTTGCTTGTTTTACTTTGTGTACAGTAATCTTTCATAATTATATGACATTAAACAGGGAATTTTGGGCATTTTCATTTTTCATTGCCATTTCTTATGCCTTATCCTTTCCCATAGAAACACTTTTTATTTCAAAGAAACTCCCTCCTACTATGCTACACGTCTTTGAAACTAAAGTTTTTTTGATTGCTCATATGCATATGAGTGAGAATTACTTCCTGGAATATAGGCAGGATATCAATGGCTGCATCACTGAGCAAACCACACCCTCTGTGTATTTTTTCTTCCAATGTTTCTTTTTTTTTTTTTTCCTTTTCTTTATTTATTTTTTCAATTTTTTTTTTTAAACAGGAGCAATTTCACTCCTGTATAATAAATTATGTTCGTAAGAGGAAATATCTTGGGCAAACTATGTAGGCTACTTGTAAACTTTCTTTCCTCTTTCCTCCCCCCTAGATCTAATCCTTCAGTCTTTTTTCCAGCACTGAAACAGAATAGGAGCTTCAAACTTCCTTTCCTCTGAAGACATCTCCAACATATCCCGCAGACTTCTCCCTCCAAACTCCCTCCCCCAATTATGGCTGTATACCAGTCCCCAAGTCCATCAGGCTCCCAGGGCATTACCACGGCCATGCTTTCCTTCAAGAAAACTTTGCAGCCTGCCCTGCAGCCTGCAGACTTTCTCCTTTCTCTTCCTCTTCTCCCCATTTCAATACCACAGTCTCATCTCCAGCTCTGAGGCAAAACTCCTCTGGCAGCTTTCCCTCCTTCCTTGCTCCCATCTTCTGTGGAGCCCACAGATGATTTTTCCTAACCTTCCTGCCTCCACTTATTACTTTGTCCCCGACCCCCAGCTACAGCAAGCATTTCCTAAAAACTCAAGGGTCTCTGCTCCTAAGGTAGCAAGTAGGATGAAGTCAGACCTACAACTCTCCTACTAATTCTAAGATCTAGCTCTTCTAGTCTCATTCACAGCTCTTTAGCTGAAAAGCTCATGAGTTTCAATATCCTAAGAGACCACAAAGATCTTCTCCACTTTCCTTCTCCAAACTCATCTCGGTATTCCAACTTTCAAAACAAGCAGGCATTCCCTGAATCACATGGAGCAGGCAACAAACAGTCATCACATTCTCTAAAAATCCAGAGAGGAAAAATAAAGCAAGTAACAAAACACTATCCAACAAGGCCAGATCCAGAAATTAGCACATAGATGGTCAATCATCCAAACCCCAGGTGCTTAAGTGCTATCACAAGAACACAACAACTCCTCCCTCAGAGTCATTTAGTGGCTGCAATACCAGCAAATAAAGACTAGCACCCGGTCTGTGGGTCTGTGGGCGAGTAAGCTGGTGGGGCCAAGGGGTGGGAGGTGGAGGGGACACTGAGGGAGCTGCAGCTGGGCTTTGGCCTATGTGACTGTCAGCACCTGCCCAGCCTTAGGCTGCAAAGGGTGCAAGATCACCCACTAAGAACCACTTCCTAAAAAGGTCCTTCTGAGTGAAGCTGACTTCAAAGTTATAGCACAGGATGAGTTAATTCTAAGAGGGAAGCAATATGAAGCATATGCTCAAGCTTTGGAGGGGAATTACACAGACCTTAAAGGATACAATTGATGGGCTTAAGGGAATCTGAAGAAAAACTAAAGCAGCAACAGCAGGAGGCTGCACTCAGGGAAAACATTCTTGCCATGGGACTAGCAAGCAAGGAACTGGAAGATCAAGAGTGGATTATTCAAATCCAGCAGCCCAAGCAAGTCCAGCAGCCCAGTGTTGCCCAAATGAGATCAACAATGGTAGACCCAGCGATCAACTTGTTTTTCCTAATAACGAAAGATACTGGAACAGACTAAAGACAAACTGGAAAAAGCTCAAAATGAACTGAGTGCCTGGAAGTTTATGCCTGATAGGTAAACAAATCATACTCCCCATGCAAGACTTCTCTGACAATGTCACCTTGAGGAAGCTGTGGTGGGATAGCCAAGTACTTGTTTCCACACCAACACTCAGACTTTCTGAGCCAAAAAAGGTGCATTCTTATACTGTCTATCTTGTAATGGTTAATGTAGAACTTACCAGATGAACCATGTGCTTCAGCTTCTTTTTCTTCCTCCTCCACTTGCTTCTGAGGCCTGATGCTGTCAGATTATTCAAAAGAAGAGGCCACGTAGGAAAAATTCCCCTTCTAGGACATGTAGACATTTGAGAAATGCTTCTGTTTGAAGAAAATAGTGGGAAAAACAGAAGTCTTACATCTGTGGCACACTGTGTTTTCATACAGTTTGGAATATGTATCACTTTTAACTTTGAGCATAGTGACTTAGAGATACCGCACATCAGTTATGCCAATAGGACTGTGGATTTCATGATAGTTGAACTACTGGGTCAAAGCTCAAATGAGCCAAACAGGCAAGAAATTAATGGAGAAGTGTCGGATGCTTATCCAGTAGAGCCAAGAGCTTGGAAGGCAGCTGTCCCGGGGCCTTATTGCGCAGCTTGAAGCAGAGTTGGCTTTACAGAAGAAATATAGTGAGGAACTTAGAAGCAGTTGGGATGCACTGAACGACTTAATTATTCAACTTGATGAAGCAGTGGACGGTATGCAGAGCATCACTCTAGTTCTTCAGCAACAACTGAAGGAGACTCCACAGCAGCAGGCACAGTATCAGCAGCAGCAGTCTCAAGCTTCCTATCCAAGCACCAGCAGGACTGCATCTTCTGAACCTGTAGACCAGGCAGAGGCTCCAGCAAAGACTGCAGTCATCTGGCAAACAGACCAAGTAATGGCAGCTTCTCCTGCCAAAGGTGGTCCAGGTCTGGATTTCAGCAGAAGAGGAGCACACTCAAGGATGACTTTCCTTCTTCAGGGAATGGTAATAAAGCCTCCAACAGCTCAGAGGAGACAACTGGCAGAGAAGGTAGTAGGTACATAAACCCACTCAGTGCAGGGTTATGAAAGTGTAGACTCTCCCACGGGCAGTGAAAACTCTCTCACACATCACTCAGGTGACACAGACTCCAGTCATGACCCTCAAGAGGAGGAAGCAGTGAGTGGAAAGGTAATCAAACTGTGGGTTCCCCGCCATGTTCTGAATGTCCTGGACTCAAGTGTAAATGTACAGGATTCAGTTTTATTTTCCAGCATATTTTTATACAGTGTCATTTAATTTGGGAGAGGATACTATAAAAATAAATGCACACTTCTCTCACAATTTGTCTTTTTGTGGATGTGATTTTGATGGTTTGGTTACATTTTTTCCTTTTTTCTTTCTTTCTTTCTTTCTTTCTTTCTTTTTCTTTTCTTTTTTATTGCTTCAATACCTCTGCCACTTTGCAAATCGTAACAGTTAATTACTTTGAACATTGATAAAGGCTCATTTTGTGTAGGGTCAAGTTATTTTTCTATGAGTGAATGTGAAGCTGTAAATGGGACGCTATAACAATGATGTCTGTGTAAGTCCGTGTCTGTTTAGCCTGTGCTGTGCAAGGGCATTCTTCCTCATGCTGGTCTATACTTAAGCACCATTCAGACATATTAGAGTAGATGTGGACTTATGACTGCAAGTTTGCCCAGTGCAGTAGTACTTATCACTAAAAAATTGGACCTGGAGTCCTATAGTAGTTTCCATATTAGATAAGAGTTTCCCACCATACATCTGTGCATTCATCCTTAGGTGACTGAATGCTTAAGAAATCTGTGTGCATAGTTACTAAACTTTTATGAACTGTTGTGTCCTGTTAATGCATATTGCCCTATGAGTCCATTATGTCTCACCTGTACTGACCAAACCAAAATAAAAAAAAATGTATTATGTTAAAAAAAACACAATAAATTACAACCAGGGTACTATCTCTCCACTAGAGCCCCCTATTATACCACAAAAGCCTGAATATTCCAACATAAATGAAAAACAAGAAAAAGACTTCCTCCCAAAACTTTATATCTATGTCAGCATGCACAGTTAAGCATTCTGCTTTGAGCACTCTTCCTGGGTGTTTTTGTTTTGTTTTGCTTTGTTTGTTTTTAATGTTGTGTTCTGGGTTCACAAAAATAGTAATAAATCAAACTATGGCTGTTTTTAGAGAATGACAAATTAAGTCCTTAAAATATAAAATAACATAAAGTTGGATGGTTTACAATGAGATATACAATAAAGTATATAATCATTCTGTCAATAATCTGATAAAAACATCAATTGAAAATTTCAACAGGTTGTTAAAATTTTATTTCTACATACTTACAGGTAAAAAGCCTAAGTGGGAATGGAGAAATGACTGAGGTTATGCACATCACTATAAGAAGTTTGCAATGATTATAGTTTTGTTTTTTGGTGAATTTATGAAAAGAATATACTATAATCAACCTCATTTCTTAAACATATATATTCTTTGGTACTTTCATGGTCTACCAAAGTGAAATAGACAGATATAGGGCCAGCCTGAGTCTTGATACAAACTCATGTCACACTGGGCATTCATTCAACAGCAACTAAGATCAAGTAGTGATGGTAAAGTCTAGAGGTTTGAGAAAGTTGAGCTCTGTTTTGCTTTTTAAATGTGGAAATTTTCATTTTATTTTTTAATACTTAAAAATTACTCTTTTAGAATTTCATACACATATTTAAATATAAATAGGTAAATTCGCCATTTCCCCCAGCCAACTTTACCAGAGCCTCCATAGCATTTTCCTCTCAGAACTTCATGCCTTTTATTTTCCTTGTTTTTAAATAATCTTTTAGGTTGTGCTATTTGTATGTGTATGTATTTTGGACCATCCACTGTCATGTGGAAAACCTACCAAAGGCAAAAACCTCATAGAAGAATGTTTCCCTTTTCTGCAGCACCATCAGTTGCCAACAGATCCTCCCATGGTGAGGGTACTTGACAGCTCCTCCTGTAATTGTGCTAGAATTTTGACTGGATTGATGTTATGATTTCATGATAGCAACAGTGGCTTTCATGCCCAGAGAACAGCTGAATGTTTTTCACAGCATGCTTTCTCACCTTTTCTGTTTATGATAGTTTGTCAGCATTGATATAGTAGTTAATAGACGCCAGGAATAGGATCTTTTCCTATAAGTTATTGTATAGGGAGTCTTCAGAGATCTTCCAAACAACACATAATGTTGCCACTACTATTGTTACCCAACCTAATGACATGGTACCATCATAATCATGGTAGGATATCAAATATGGCTGGGATCCCAATCCCTATCTCTTTCACAATTTCAATATATATGCTTCATTTTTAATATATATATATTATTAATTATATTTACTCACATTACATGCCGATTGTTATACCCTCCCTCTTATCATCCCATTCCCACCCTCCCTTCATCTTCTGCTTATTCCTCTCCCTTAGACCTCTGATAGGGGGCCCTTCTACCCCAACTGTTTGGCGACAGCTTATAAGGTTTCATCAGGATAGCCTGCATCCCTTTCTTCTGTGTGCATGCTAGGCCATCTTGCCAAGGGGTAGTGACCAAATCATGGGTACCAGAGTGCATAATAGAGGCTCAGCAGTCTCCCTTTCCCCGAGTGGAGAATCAGCAGTCCATTGGTTACATCTGAACAAGGGGTCTTGTTTCTCTGCATGCATTGTCCTGGCTGATGCATCAGTTTGTGCAGGCACCCCTTGTGTCCCTATCTGTAAGCCTTGATTGTCTCCCTGTGGAGCTCCTGTTCCCTCCTGGTCCTTTCATGCTCCCACTCTTCCCTACGACCTTCATTGTTAAGCCCAGGGTCTCAGTATCTGTCCAAATCCTTCATGGTATGGAGTCTCTCCGACGACATCTATGTTGGGTTAATATATACTTATAAGTGAGTAATTTCCATGCACGTCTTTCTGGGTCTGGGTTACCTCACTTAGGATGATCATTTTTAGTTCCATCCATTTGCCCGCACACTTCAAGATTTCTTTCTTTTTAATAGTTGAATAGTATGCCATTATGTAAATGTACCACAGTTTCTTTATCCATTCTTTGGTTGAGGGACATCTAGGTTGTTTCCAGATCCTAGCTATTACAAATAAAGTTACTATGAACATAGTTGAGCAAATGTCCTTGCAGTACAGTGGATCATATTTCAGGTATACGCCCAGGAGAGGTATAGCTGGGTCTTAAGGTAGCAATATTCCCAATTTTCTGAGAAAGCTATATGCCTCATACTTAGAGTGACTGTTTGGTATATGCCTATCTTTGTGTATATAGTCTCCTTCATTTCAAGTGTTTTAAGTAATCTGTGCTCTTAGTTAGTCTTCAAGTAGTTAGCTGTTTCAATGACCTACATATTCACATGGTATTGTTCTTATCTTGGTAAAATGTGTTTGGCCACTTTTCAATGGTTTTGAAAACCACCTTGTATTCCTTTGTACCCAAATTACATATGTTTGTTTCTGCTCATTTTTCATTTTTTGCTAAGCATTTTCCCCAATCCTCTCCATAAAGCTGGCTAAAAGCAATGAGTTATAATTATACCACAGTTTAAAAGCTGAAGTTCATCTTGGATATATATTAATAAAGCCAACAATTTTGAATTCACAATTCCAGAATTTTAGGACACTAACAATGCAATGTTATTTAGAAAAATAAAATGTGTATTTCCAGTAGTCTGATCTCATATATAGTTCTTGCTTCTGTATCATCATATGAAACTAGATATTATATGTTCTTTGTAGCAGTCAGAGCCTCTGAACTCCCACAAAAATCACAGATTAAACTTAAACTCTTGATATTGTTTAGTCCTCATTTTCAAATTTTTAAAAATCCTCCTAATGATTGTTTATATTGCTAAATTGACAGGACCAAGAATAAAACACAAGATACATATGAAGACACATCTATAAGTAATAATATAAATTACTGACGTGTAAAGATTCTGTGATATATTTAAGTAAATTAATAGGTTCTCTTTTATAAGTTATAGAAAATTAAAATTATGTGCAATATTACTTTTGAAAAGTAGGCATGAAAGCTAGCAATGGTTGCACAGGCCTTTAAACACAGCACTCAGGGAGGCAGAGGCAAATGGATCGTTGTGAGTTTGAGACTAGGCGGGTCTACAAAGTGAGTTCAGTACAACTAAGGCTACACAGAGAAACCTTGTCTCAATAAACAAGAAAAAGCAAAACAAAACAAAAAAGGCATGAGTATAAAACTACATAAGATGCCCGTGTAGGACTACATGGTTATACTTATAGCAATTAAGGATATAGCTTTTGATAAAGTTAGGAAATCATCTTTACAGTATAGGACATTATAATATACTTCATGACAAAATAAGTCAACAAATAATGAAACCTTGATCATCATGAGGTATTTCATATAACATTAAAACTATTATCATGTGGAAATTTTAATATTCTTTCCCACTCAATTTACATAATTAAAAATCTTGCTCCTGTAGCATCCTTTTAGGAAGACATGTGTGGTACATGTAAAATTTGTCACTTAAATACAGAGAGAAGGTTGTTGTTTAATATTCTTATTGCATAACATACTAAAAGGTCAAATGCATTATAGTATCCGTATTATAGAGGGCAATGTCCAGTGAGTGAGTATGTCACCCTATTTTCTACAAAGAAAACTTACAGTCATTCCAGTAGAATTATTTCATACTGGTGTTTTGCTTTGTTTTTTAAGAAGAAGTTTCAACTCCCTTTTCACAGTCATTGTTCTTATTATATGGTTAGATGTTGCAGGATATTTGATCCCATTGTGAACTGAGAGATTATGAACAGCAAAAACCGGTGTTTTGTTTGGCGTGGCTCATCCCTAGCACAAACCTGTGTCTTGTTTGGTGTGGCTCGTCCCTAGCACAAACCTGTGTCTTGTTTGGTGTGGCTCATTCCTAGCACAAATCTTTAAATGGAGAGCTAAATAATATTAACCCTTGGGAAAGGAAAAAAAAAAAACAGATGACAAGGATAAAGCAGAAAATAGGGACACTGAAAGAAGAGTATTTAATACAGCTTGGAGAAGAAGAAGAGGCTTTTACCCTTTCCTTCTGGGATGTGAGCTGAATAGGGGGTCATCTGGGTGCTTTCTCTGTCTCTCTGTGCTAGCAGGTTTTCACCCTAGCATCTGGCTCTTGAGTATTCACTGGTTAAAATTGAATGGTTTGGATTTCAGTTTTTAAATAACAATGGTTAGGTCTCATATGTCCTTGTCTGATAGGAAGTTCCTGTTTCTCACTAGAAATTGTATGCTTCTAGGTCATTATTTACATTTTCAGGATGAAAAATTAGTTGGACCAAACTGAATTAATAACGTACTATTATTTAGCTAATATTTATCATGATATCAAGTCTCTACTAATTTGAAATAGTATAGAAAGTAGTTTCTTTTGTCTAACAAAAAGTAACATTAGAATTGGGATTGATTAATATGGAGGGTAGATGGACATTTTTAAAAATCAGATACATACTGCACAAGAGAATTTATAGTATTTGTGACAATCAAATCAACATTTAAAATCTTTATTCACTTGTTGTTTAAGTTCTTGAGGTCTTAAAAGTACAATTTGAAAAATATAGTTAATTCTAGGATGTGATTTTATGAAATAGTTTTCACATAAATGAAATCTGCTGATTGTAAATACAGACAACCAGTCAGGCTCCTTTTCAGTTACCATTCCTTGCAAAGACAGACACTATATTACAAAAAAATGTAATTGACAATATTTCCCTTCCCCCCATTAAATTGATATTGACAATGTATTTTGTCACAGCAACAAGACTATTAATACAAAAAATAGGTTATGAGAAGAAGGGCCATTGCTTGGTAAAATTGATCATTCCTTTCATTTGTTTCTGGAAGCAGGTTGCATTAGGAATGTGGGAAAGTTTGAAACTTTGTGCTGGAAAAAGCTTCAGATTATGTAAAAAGTCTTTTTCATAATGACTGGTCATGACATGCGTTTAGAGTATCAAAGGACACAGGATGAAGATAAAATGGAGACCATGAGGTTTCCCAGAGGAACAGATCTGTACTAGGAACTGGAGTAGACTTTATTGCAGTTACATTCTACCAAGGAATCCATGTGTGAGTTTTAAAATATGTTTTAAAGTAATAGACACATTTATCTGACAAAAGCAGTTCCTAGACAGGAAGCCTTTTGTCTGCAATATGGCTACAAACCAGTGTTCTTACTATGATCAACACTGAGGATGAACAAACTACCAGAAAAAAAATGTGACTTCATGAAGAAAGTCTGACAAGCAAGCTCAAAGTTGTGGACAAGGAGAATCATGATGACAACTTCACGGCCATTGGTAAGAGGAATGTTTCTTTTTACTGAGACAATGAGAAATTTTCCTTGAAGCAAGACCAAACTCATCAAAGGCTGTATTTTGTAAAACTGGATTTTTATATGAAAAGAGAAATGCAAAAGTGAGAATTACACACTGAAAGTGAGAATTAAACACACACACACACACACACAGAGAGAGAGAGAGAGAGAGAGAGAGAGAGAGAGAGAGAGAGAGAGAGAGAGAGAGAGAGAGAGAGAGAATTCCCTGCCCCAAAATAAGTTCTCATTACTGTGGTTTTACAGAGTCCACTGTCACTATATAGAGAAAACATTATTGATCAGAGTGTTGTGTGGTGTTTGGGTCCACCCTCCATTCCAATCAGAAAGCAAAATGTACCAGTATAATCCAATAGATATTAGTTTTGCAGACATGGCCATTTCAAGAATGTGAGATCATGCAGTCTTGCCCCATGATCCCAGAAAACAACGGAAACCAAGAAATAAGTGGAAGGGTCAAGGTCAGAGTAGAGCTGTGAAAATAAACTGTATATAGCAATGAAATCATCAGTAAGTACGAAATGCCAGAACTATAGAACATCTGTAGAAGAGAGCTACAAGATAGAATGGAGTAGTACAATAAAAAGTTTGTGTATATAGCATGGAGAAGGCAGTAGTTATGGTGCCCAGTATGACACTGTTTAGGGAGTTTTTGTAGTATTTAAAGCGATGAGAAGTGGATCACTGAAGTCAGGTTTTCCAGGAATCATATATGGCCACTTTCTCTTCATGTTTTGAATTCTAGTGAACTAGGAGAAAGTACACTTAATGGAGAGATTGTGTAAGGTTTAATGTGAGTGCTGAAGTGGGCAGGGTTTCCAATAATTTTAAGAAGGCAAGAAACATTTCCCCATTATGTATTTCCTTTACTCTTCATTTAGAAAAGCAGTAAACACTGTAATTATTCATTATTGAAAAGGTTTTTAAGAAAGCAAAAGCAAGAACAAACAAATGTAACAGCAATTTTAGATGAAAAAAAAAGTCAGTATAATTGATCAATACACACTTTATTTCTGTAGTGAATAAAACATTACATAAAATTCAATGTTGAGCTACATGGTCATTCCTTTGATAAAATGAGGGTTTAATAAAGACTCTAAAATGTCAAATAAATTTGTTTTATGTAAATGCTGTGCTTTATTATCCATACCATTTAAGAACAAATGTAGAAAAATAGAGACTCAGAGGCCAATTGATTGAGGATATTTATAAAAGACACACAACAAACAGTCAAAGTGAATAAGACATGAAGATTGAGAAAAGAAATGTAAAAAAAAAGAAATGATAATAGCACAGTATAGTGGTGGTATTCTGTCTTGAAATAGTGTTTATTATAGTAACAATTAGTTTGAGGTATAAAATATTGTATAAATGTACTCACTTGCACTTCCAAATAGGAAAACATTATTTCAAATTGATTTTTTCCTTGTCATTTAACAGAAAGAAAATAGTGCCCCCTCTGACTAGGAGCGCATTCATTTTAGTGATAGCCTTAATGATAGTTAATGATGATAATAGCAGTGGCTGATGTAACCACTCATGATTAGCTCAGGCTTGTTTTTGTGTATATTTAACAGGGAGAAAAAAAAGAGTTTTCCAGAGACTTCAATTCTTTCTGCTCTATTTCCTTCAGTTCTTTAAATTACATCACTTTACTTACAGACTTCAGCAAATTTCTTATCTGCATCTGCATATCAAAGGATACAAGGTATTTACTTACAAGCTTCACAATGTGTTTAATACATTTTTTAGCTTATAATTATGTAGCTTTAATGAATGGTAAGATTTGACATACATAAAAGTAGACTTTTCAACCAATATACTTTTAGCCTCAAACTATACAAAGCATATTAATTAGAAAAGTGACATAATATAATATAAAAATCGGTAGACACAAAATATTTGGTCTAAGTTTCTGATATATGCTAATATATGTTAATTTTTATTATCATTCACTACAAAAGCATTAATTAGTGACTGTAATTAACAATATATCAACACTTACTAATGCCAAAAATAATTAAGGACAAAATCATTAATAGCAATCTTAATTTCCCTGAGATCTGGCAACATGTCAACTAGCATGGAGGAATACGGGCTTTATACAGAGTGAGATACTAAGCACTGGACTGTGTTTTTAAAGTTCTGTCTTCACAATCTACACTGTAAAAGGTATTAGAAATCTGAGGCATATTTTAATTAAGAATGTTATATTGATTAATTTTGTTTTTTTTTTTCCTCTCTTTGATTTTAAAAGTAAAGGTTGGAATGGAACTATTCTTCTGTTCTGGAAGATATTCAGTGAACAAGAACCTATGCTTTGTCTTCCAAACCACCAACAATTTTTTAAAGCACATAATTTTCTTTTCTTATGAGGAAAGTGAAGAGTACCAAGTCTGCAGTGTAAATAATTAAAGTTTTTACTCTGTTCCGGTGGCATAAATGAATTACACAAAAACACAACATGTTACACATAAAGAAACAATGGTGCAAATAATGTTAACTAAGAGAAAAGATGTTGAGTTGATGAAGTAGTCTTTGATATTATCAAATCTTAAAATATTCTGCATAAAGTGACATCTTGCTATTAATGTTTGTTCTGACTTTTAAATTTCTGTGTTAAAATTATACAGTAATTACAATGCTCTTTCTCTATACTTCACAGGTGGTTGGAGTTCAAAGACTTTTCAAAATCATGAGAGAAAAGAATGTATTTAAAGGATAGGAGTCTGCTTTTACTTCTTCACCACATCTGTACACAAATCTGAGGCAACTTCCTCTTTATTTACATCCATAGACTTTTAAGTTATTCAGCAAATATGTTAATTTCATTTTCCAATGAACCAATTAGTTACCTACAACAAAAGAAGATAATGGAGATACACACCCTTTTGAAGACATTATTTTCTTTCTCTTAATTAATACACTAGCATCTGTATTTTGACTTCAAATGGACAAAAGGTAGTTTATGATGATTATATACATTTCTAAAGAACTCTAATGGTAATAATAACACTGGTAACATTATTTTTTCTTTTATTGAAAATAATTTTGTATAATAAATCCTGATTAAGGTTTCTCCTTCCCCTACATTTCTAAGTTTCTCTCTACCTCCTGCATCCAGAACCACTCCCTTCTAGCCTCTCATTAAAAACAACAGGTTTCTAAGGGACAATAATATAATTATCATTAAAAACAACAATAATATAATTAGTATGATACAGTATAACATAAACAAACACAACATAATATGGCAAAACCAATAAACAGAAGAAGAAGGAAATGTACAAGAAACTATGTAGACGTAGAGACCTACTTGTGCAGAACATATTCTTAGCCTTTGCTAATTAAAAGGACATTTTGCACAGATTTTCAAAACATTCAGACTACTTTGGCATATATGAAACAATGCCCACTGCAATGAAAATTGTTCTACGTTCTACTGAAAGAAGTGACAGGGAACATAACTCATGAAATCTCAACAATGTTGCTGCCTATACAAGACCAGAACAGTGATAGAATCAGTACTCACACTAATGTGAAATGGAAAAAAAATCTCATGATAATCCACATGAAGAACTACATACAACTGAGAACGGTTGAGAGAAGGAAGGGTAGTCTTCACTAGGGATGAACACCCTAACTGGTTGTGAAATAACAAGTTGACAATGCTGAAAGCATACACACACAATGATATAAAACAGATTCATCAGGTTATATTCATATATGTTTTATATATAATATAGTTATATGCTTATATATGAGTGTATAATAATAAAGGAAAAGAAGACAGAATTTCCAAAGGATTAGAGGTACATGAGATGACTTGGGTGGAGGAAATGAAATAATTGCATTTAAATTTTAAACAATGTGTATGTATAATACATGTATGTGTGTGTGTGTGTGTGTGTGTGTGTGTATACTTTCTTAGCTGTCACCAGTGAAATACTGTGCTTCTCTTTCAAATCCACAGGTTTATTATTAAAAAACAAAACTAAAAAATGAACATATAGAAAGCTCAAGAAAAAAATTTTATTAAATTCTGAGACTATAAAAGAGCAGGCTAGACATAAATCTCAACAGCTTCCCAGTACAGGGATTTATAGAAAAAGAAGTGTGAAAATTATGCCCTTTGATTTAGGGTTCACGATGCCAGTGTGTTCAGCAATGGAGCTTGACAAGGCTATGTAACAGAGAAAAAGGTAGCTCCAGAGAAAAGGGTAAGAAATCCTGAAGTGTCACAATAGCATAAGTCTTTGAGTTGTATCTGAAAGATAAAGAAATAGAAATAATGAGAAGAAATTGTGTTTCTGAGCAGACAAGATGTATAACGAAGGCGTTGTAAGTACCTGGCTGAGGAAGAGATGTCTGAGAAGGACAGGCCATGGCATCATTAAATGAACATTTATTGCTCCCATATTTTAGCATTTTTTTTCAGGTGACTCCACTCTTTTGTGCCAGATGACAGACTCCTTTACAAGTCCAGCTGCATAATCTTTTGAGGTAAGAGAGACAATATTTATCTTCTCCATCCAGGGCCGTAGATAACACTACTATTCAGACCAGAAAGTACAAGGAGAAGCAGTTCACATGATTTTCTTTCTAATTTTACCATGAAAATGGAGGAGAGGTAGTGTGTAAAGTGCACCTTGAGTGAGGTGCCAATTAATAGTCTCCAAAATTCCCAATCCTGTGTACAGAACTGTGGAAGTCAGTATAAAAGTTCCTCAAAAACAAATAGCCAAAACACTATGAATGCACCGTTAATAAAATACTGATTTTTGTGGTGTTCTTGCTGTATGTAGTTTATTTTATATGTGTGTAATAGCATAAATGTATATTGAAAAACTAAATAGAGAATTATTATATGACACAGCTGTACCACTACCGAGGATATACCTCAAGGAAGCTAAATCGTTGTATCACAGATATCCTTGCACGTCCATGTTTATTTATGTGCTATCTAAAATTGCTGAAATTACAGGGTCTTGGAGGCCCATAAAAAAGAATAGAAAAAAGTATATGTGAGTTGATTGTGTGTAGTGTTGTCCTCTGCCATAAAAAAGAATAAAACTGTAAAATTATGTTATTTGTAGGAAAATGTAGATTGTTATGCTAAGCAGAAGATAAGCTTAAAAGTAAAAAAGAATTAGCTTTTTTTCTCTACAATATCTAGATTTAAAGGTAAATATTAATTTATATGAGAAGATGTAAGAGAATTACCAGAGGGCTAGTAAATATACACAATGAAAATAAGGTGAACAAGGGAGGTTAATTGAAATAATTTTGGTGAAACAAAAGATCCCCTTTACTCTTTTGTTGGGATTTTATTCAACATAGATTTCGATGCTTTGCAGAAGAGGAAGACAAATCAGAAGTGTGATGTCAGGTTGTAGGAAGGTTGAGCAAATTGAATATGCACAAGGTAAAATGACATGTGCATAAGAAAATTCCTATGATATGAATGATATTTCACACAAAATTGAGCCTTTAAAATATCACAACGATTTGCCCATGTAAGAAGTATATGAGTATAGATTCTGACCACATGGTATTGTATAACCAGTTATAGGGCTCATCTGTGGGGAGAATTCATTTTCCCTCTCTGAAGGCTTGTTAGCTGTCTGCAGCTCTTCATCTAGAAGCAGTGCCCCATGGAATCTCCCCTTTCACATTAGTGCTACTACTGGCGCTGTTATCGCTCAGGGATTATATTGTTGAGGCTCTTGAGTGCAGATCCCTGTCATCTCTTCAGAGAACATGAACTACGATCTGAGTTGCCATTAGGATTTTATCACAAAAATCATAGAAAGTACTGTATATTTATTGCTAAGTCATCAAATAAATCACAAGAATTATAGAAAAGTAACCTATCAAGAAGTAAGGTTTAATTTATAATTTAGCTTAAAATGAAAATTAACTTTGGTTTATCATCTCAAATATTTTATCATATTAACGAACCTCTGTATAAAAATAACTGTGATTCCTCTCTGATCTCTGCTGAAGTTTTAGCTGACTTGATTTTGTACAGATTGTGTGTGGCTAATATCAACTGCCATGAGTTCATGTGCACGGCAGCCATGGCATGTTCAGAGGGTAGCATTTTACAGCACCCCTCTCCATCTTACAGCTCTCACATTTCTTTCCCTCCTTCCATGATGCTCTCTGCACCCTGAGCCAGGTGTTGGGCATGAGATGCATGTTTCATATATATATATATATCTGAGCAGACAAAGTAGCTCGTTTTTCATATTGATGAGTATTGCGTCAATGCATTTGTCACTACCCACAATTCTCTGACCAAGAATGGTAACAATGATATTTCTTGGTATATTTGTAACTCTTAACACATTTTCATATCGATATTGATATCTTATGTTTAATATTTTTGTGAAATGTGTCTTCCTATATTATAATTTTCCCAGAAGGCTTTCTTTTGTCTAAAACCTATATAGTTACCTTGTTTCTTGGGTTATAGTATCCTTGTGTATATATTATGTATTTTTATATCAAATGTTTTCCTTAATACTCCATGTATCATTAACAGTGAATATGTTTGATCATTAAGGGGTTTAATTCCTTTTCTTGAAGACTTAGTTTTGCTTGTTATTTGTAGACATGTGTCTAATGTTTTTCTTTAGATAACAATATATTGGCTAATGATGGCTTTTCAGAAGGAGAGAGAGAGAGAGAGAATCTCTTACATCAATTGAGTATATTGACCAAACTTCTTTGGAAGAACCCATACCATGGATATATGTATAACACAAATTGAAATAAATAATTATTTTAGGGGATGCAGAAAAAGAGAGAGGGAACATGAATGGGGATGTAGGTAGACAGATGACACTATTTTAAAGTAATCTTTCCTTTAGCTGATCGTCCATTTTGTTCCCTGAATGGAATAGATATTCGTTGCTTTATAAAGACTCATTTAGAAATTATTCATCCAATATTATTTATTATTTGCAGTATGATCAATTTTTTGTCAAATATTGCATTTTATTTTAAAATAAAGTATCTTTTTCTTCTAAAATTTATTATTTTCTGATAACTTCAAGCCTCCTTGTTTTTTAACCATCACTGTGTTAAATATTTTGTATAGATTATGAATCTTTCTGCCTCTGAGTTAACTCACTCATTATGATCATTTCCAGTTCCCTCCATTTGAATTAAAAAACAAAACAAAAACATCAACAAAAAAAGAAACCGTGGTATGATCAATATTTTTGATCTAACAAAAAGCATACCGCCAGGTGTTGGCATTTCCCTTTAAGTTGTTGATCAGAAAGTATAAAGACTTGCAAATAATTTTGGCTGTTATTCTCCTTGCTTTTCATTGCCTGTCAAAACTTGAGAGTGAGACTTTATTGCCTAAGACACTACGAGTTTAGTCGCTAGACTTGGGGGCGGGAGGGTAATCAAGCTTGTATTGTCTCAATAGTCTCCTGGAGTACCGTTAGCTCTAATGTGGAATTGTGCTTCGTAAGTTGTTGACAGAGAAAAGTAAGCAGGACTCCTACTCATCTTAAACCCTGTCAACAAAAATAATGACTGCCATAGTAAGATAAACGCATTTGTTTAATAGTGGCACTAACAATCAGGCATCACCAAGAGTTGTTTGATTGGCCTTAAGACATGGTCAATACGAGGGAGTCCATTCAAGGTAGTACAGTCTAATCAGAGACCTCCAGGTGGAGAGTCCATAGACCCAGGGAACCTAATATCATTTTGCTAAATAGGTATAGTATTCAACTTCCTACCTACCTAGCACTTTCCCCTGTGGGAATTGTTAGGCTTGGGCCCGCTGCAATTGTTATTCTGTCCTGGCAGCTTCCTGTTGTGAACATTGTGCCTCACTAAGCTGGCCACAAGTTCCTGTTTTGCACCCTGGTTACCTTGGTTACATGGTTCCTCTTGTCCTGGGGACTTCCCATCTACATCGTCTTGTATTTTTTCACCTGCCTCTGTACTGTATATAAGGCCTTGGCCTCTCCTCATTAAACGCCATTCTCTTAGAACGGATGTCCCGCTGTCTGGAGTGATTCTTCAACCCCCAGTCCCTTGCTCGATATGTCGGGGTATTTGCAGCGCGGGCGCTGCGTTCCCCCACAGATTAGAGCATATATAACTCTCAGGAAGGATTATTCTCTTTGTGGCTGATGTAGATAGTACAGAGCATTTTACCCTAAGAGAAACAGTTTAATTCAAAATTTTTGGTTTTACCAACAATTTAACACTGATCTCTATCAGTTGCTTTATTTTCTGCATACTATGATGCTTACAGATCATTATTTCTGTGTTAGTTCCATTATTTCCTTATAGTTTTACTCCCAAATCTCTTCTAAATCGTTTTATTGAGCTTTTTTTATGTTGGTTTATTGTTATTATATATGCATATCACATGCATGCACCATCATTGGTTTTTACTGTTAGTTTCAGATTTATTAGAACTGGGATGATTAGATAAAGGCAAACAACAAAATAAAATACAAATTAAAAGTGTTTTAAAGATCACTAATCATTTATAAATAATCTAAACACATTTGCAGCAGAACTTGTGTTTTGAATACAACATGATTGCAGGTAGAAGGGAACTGGGAAAATTGTGGACCCAAGTAGACACTGTTGGCGTATGTAGGGGAGCTTTCTGTAGTACAACACATTTCTCACTTGAGTCCTACAATGGCACAGAAATGTGTTACATACTAGAGTAGTTTATCTATTAAGTTGCTAGGTTTAATGGCATAGTTATAGCAATCAAGACATTAACACGAAGTTTACCTATGATATTTCTGCATTTGGTCTCTCATTCTAAGTTATTATGCAATAGAGCGACGTTGGAAAATGGCATGAAATTATGTCCCTTAGGCTGATAACCCACAAGGCTGTGCATCCTACTTCATATGCTCAAAACTAACACATTGAGCGTACTGTGTGGTCCTTTTATAGTAGAACCTATTATATATTAGTAGAGCCAATTATTTCTTACTTCAGCTGAAATGACTAAAATTATAATAGTCCATGGTTTCATGTAACATAAATAATATAAAATGATATTTTTTATGTAATATAAATATAAATTTCATGGGAATTTCTTCCATATTCTGCTTTCAGTTTATTCTATCTCAAATGACTTTAATCACTAAAAATCATGAATGATTTCCGGGGATTTATTATATTAATTCCTTATATCATTTATAATATCACTTTCTATTTGGAAGATAATATTTTCAGTTAGGAAATGAAAATTTTTTTCTTTGTAGTTTTATATATAAAGTTACTGGTGTGTTCAGTTAGAATAAGTAATAATTGGCATAAATTATAAAAAAACAAACAAAAACAATATAGTTTAAAATAAATTATTTTCCAAGGGAGAATAAGAATAGAAATAACCATGCCTCAAACTTTGGCATGGATTGAAAGAGTTAATGTGTCTCGGTCACATATCTAACTGTTGCAGGTGTTAACAGTTACATTAAGAGCATGAGACTGAAATGTGCTTTTGTTGCTTTTCTAGCCTTGCACAGGAACATTTTCTAAGGAGTTTTTAGGTATAGTTATTCAGAAGTTTTGCTGAATTTTCAAAGTTTTGCTGAATCCTCCAAGTATTTGTCCTCTATAAAAATCTTAGCTTCTATCTCAGACAGGAAAAAAAAATGTTCCCTATTCTCCTCTGAACTTCCCAGAAAATGCAAATTTTTAACCAGAAGATTCTTACCTTTTTAGAAATTTACCAACCTGTTAGTATTTTATTGTTGCTAACTAAACTGCTTCCAGTGGATCCACTAGAGTGTAACATCTCTGTCTTTAGTCAAGTAAATTCAGCAGTTCCAAGTTGACTTTTATGTCATTTTATGAGTTTTGGTTGAGTCTAAATATATCATCTTTATTTATGACTCTTAACTGTTTCTTACCATTTATTACATTAAGATACCATGTAATTAACATTCAATGGTTCTTTTAAATCATGAGTTAAATAAAAACTCTATTTACAATCAGAATGTGCTGCACTTTTTATTCACTCATATATATATATATTATATATGATTATTTTTACTATTGTCATGTTCTATAATTATAGATATGTTGATATATTCTATGAAATACACTTATAGATTAAAGAACATTTAATGCCCTAGAAGCATTCAATGGCCATGCCAGAGAAACAGGTAAGAGACATCAGAAACATATTTGTCTTTTGGGTAAGATGGTAAAGTAGAGCGATGTTCATGAGGATCATGGTGAAAGATGAGAGTCATAGTAAGAAGTAAAGCAAGAGAATTTACAAAGAAGGTATTAATAACACAGCAAATTTACTGAGGAAGTGACTTAACAACTGAGATTTATGGAGAAATATGGAGAAATCGCAAAACAGAGAAATAATAGGTAAAATAATCTGAACACACCTATAGCCATTTGTCTGTGTTGGTAAGGGAAGGGAAGCAGAAACTTCATCTTAAATGTAAATCTGGAAGGCTTACTGAAAAGAGTCAAATGCACCAGATCAGGCATGATATGGTGATAGACTAGTGACTCACGCCTTTAAATCCAGCACTTGGGAGACAGAGGCAGATAGATCTCTGTGAACTTGCAGCCAGCAATGCCTCAAAGTGAGTCAACATAGAGAGACCCCGTTTGGGAAAAAGAAAAAAAGAAAGAAAGCAAAGAGTCAGATGGCCTCTTTTTTTCTTCTCTTTCATTCTTCATCTCTTTGTAGATTGTGGCCAGCTTCATCAAGAGAAGAAAACTGCTGCTTAAAAGAATTAACTAATAGATGTGCGATCCGGGAACAATTACTGGTCAGGGGGATGAACGCAGCCATAATCTCAGGGTGAAAAAAGGGCCTTAAAGTGGATCCCTGGGCATTAGGGGAGTGTACCATGATAAATAACACAGTGTTTGATGTGGGAGCAGATGCTGCAGGGTTGATAGTCTTACCTTCTGTGTTGAGGTGCTGGCTTCATCACTTGAGGGTTCAATAGCCGAGCCAAAGACCAATGGGTGCACCAATGGCAATATGTGCTGTGAGAACCACGGCTGTCAACTGTCAGAACCTGATACTCCTGGTGAAAGTGTCACATTCCCAGCTGCATCCACAAAGCAGGGTGTATAACATCAGTAGATTTTGAAACTCTTCACAATTCTCACTTTTATATTTGTTTCTTCCTGTCCTGAAGCACTTCGGAGACACCGACCATCTAAAACACTGACCACCACAAGGTGGATTCAATGGGGACTCTAAGGATGCTAGAATAACTATTCTGATGTGCAGAACACAAAGATAACTGTAGTTGTGGCCAGGATATGCCTTGTTATCACTCAAGACAGGAATCCACCAGGGTAAAGACAGAGTGCACAGTCTATGGGTACTTTTTCAGTATGCGTTCAGCAACATGAGAAACTGTGGGAAGGAGTTCAAAAGTCTATTCACTGCCGTGTTTAGTCACCCAGGAGGAGGATGCTACAGCACTTCTGCTTTTCACTCTTTCCTCCTTCAGACCAGACTTATTATTTTTTTTATTTATACTATGAGTAGCATATTTGCTTACTTTAATTTTCAAATACTTTATAGTATTTTATTTTGTACTATTTCCTATATTCATTTAATTTATTTAATTTGATTTTCTTTCTTTGATACATTAAAACACTTTAATTAACTTACCAGTTATCAAATTATCTTATGACATTTTAAGGCATACTTCCTTTTTGTTGAGCTTCACAATAAATTTTCATTTCTTACTTGTCTGTTAACTTTGCCTCTACCTATAACATATGTAATCATATATGTATAATATATATTATATATGTATATAATATTCTATATACATACATTATATATTATAATATAATTTAATATATAATGAAACCTACCCTCAGTGTTTAGGACTAGGAGCTGATTTTATCATGTGATAGTTTTAGAACTATGTCAAAGAACAAATGGTGGCTTAATTAAAGAAAATAAGTGTATGTGTATGTGTTTGATCAGTGGATATGTGTGTGTGTGTGTGTGTGTCTGTGTGTGTGTCTGTGTGTGTGTGTGTCTGTGTGTGTGTGTATGTCTGTGTGTGTGTGTGCCTGTGTGTGTGTGTCTGTGTCTGTGTGTGTGTGTCTGTGTCTGTGTGTGTGTGTGTCTGTGTGTGTGTGTGTCTGTGTCTGTGTGTGTGTCTGTGTGTGTGTGTGTGTGTGTGTGTGTGTCTGTGTGTGTATGATTTTAGGGTCAATAAAACACAAGGAACAGTTATTATTTATCTTTTTGAGCATCAATTACTTTAATTCAATATCTTATTTTTAATCCATTTTTCTTCAAATTTCATTATTTGACTTCTTATTATATCCTTAATGAGATTTACTTGCATATATAAGTCACATCCTCAAAATATATACATCTGTGAATAAATGTATTGGCCTATAGTTTCCTTCATAAAACTTCTAAAACATTAGTAGCAGCACAGGGACTATGAATTGTGCCACTGCTCTGTATTTTGTCTATCTTCCACACTGAAAGGTTGCATGGATGTTCTGTGCAACCCCTAGTTTCTTCTGGTCACTTTTTTCCAGCAACATTTTTAGTAAAATCAAGATGTGACCCCTTCACAGAACAGGCAGGCTATAATTTAATAAGAGCTAGCTAGAACACAAGAATTAACTCTGTGGAAAGAGAATAACAACAACTGAGCTTGAATCTAGGTTTTTCTCTCATTTCCCTGGATTTTTTTCCTCCGTTTTACTTCCCAAGAGTGGATACTTCCATAAAAATTTTTGTGTTTTTTTTTCCTCAGAATCTTGTTTATTCTGAACACAGTCTGCCCCAAGTACATGTGTAGGAAGGAGTCAAGAACATTTATCAGGGTTAAGGAGGCCTAAATTTGTAAACCTCTCATGCACAGTACTCTGTACAAAATTTCTGGAGTGTGTTTGAACAGGGCCTTATAGAGCACTACACTGTCAGCAATGTTCTTTTCTCTGTTTAAAGGGCCATGCGCTGGCTTATGTGTGGTGGACGTAAACCACTGTGCTTTATCTTAACCAGCACTCAGTGACCTCTATCATCTTACGTCCTACTTTAGGGCACTGAAATAACACAGCTAGAGAGACCTCCACCACCTAATGTTCTTTTTTCCAATTTTTATGTGTTTCTTGGTCAGTTTCTTCCAGAGTTAACTCACGTCTAAAATTCTTGCCCAAATATGAAGACATAACGTTTATATTGCAATATTGCTTCCACCTGCAAGTGAAATTCATAAGAAAACAAAATAAAAGCTCTGATAGTTCTGATCTGGTCACCTTCCCATTATTTAACAGAGCATAACAATCAGTAGCGGTGTAAAGATATGCTGGACTTTGACAGTCATGGAATAAATATCAAAACTAATAATCAAATGATTATAATCGTATTTCCATCACTGTGACTGACTAATACTTGGGCTTTTCTTTTTTTTTTTTTTTTACATATACATTTGTATTATTACACATATATAATAAACTGCCTACAGCAAGAAGAACCACCAAACAATTAGGAATTATATACTTGTTATATTCATAGTGTTTTGGCTATTTGTATTTGGAAACCTTGAAGAAGACATTTTTCCTAGCTTGGTGCATCTAAAATTCTGAATGTAAAACCATGTCTATCATATCTCATCTTTATTAACTTAAAACTTCTATCTAGACCTAAGAACACCCTAACCGCTAAACAATTAAGCTTAATTATAAAACTAAACTATCTGGTTTTCAACCCCATCAGAAACTTGAGAAGGAATAAAATTACTTTGGCTTTTCTAAAGGATAGTTTTAAATTAATTGGTTCTATACAATTACAAATTTCTAAAAGTAAATGTCATAACACTGTAATAGTTTCAGAGGAATTATTTGGGAGAGACAGCAATAGATTCAACTTGAGATTGAGTGACTCGGCTTGCCCTATGCATCGTCAGATGATGCAGCACCCTTCTTCCATTGGTTGCTCTTGCTCCTCATTCAGATAATCATTAGATATGCTTTCAATACTTAATTTTAGTAAGAGTATACGTCTAATGAAAACAGATTGCATAATAAAATATAAACTGTTAATATTTTTGTGAACGAGATGCGAATAGCTACATTTTGAGACAAAAAATGATATTATAACCCGTAGGGTATAAAAGTAGAATGCTAACGACTATGAATGATAAGCAGGGAATTGGAAAAGTGAGAGAGACTGAGATTTGTTTTAGTGTTTTGTTTTTTTGTTTGTTTGTTTACTAAATTCTCAAAGAACCAGTAAATTTATTTTAAAGACATTTTCTTTTCCCCACAAATCATAGAACATCTTCAAAGTGGTATCTCTGAAAGGTAATAGACAATAGTCAATTTAAATCATTTTCACAAGATACACTTTAGGGTGAAGGTTGCAGTCACAAGTAATATCTTAGCAATTTGTACTTGTAGTAATGCATCTTAGTCTACAAAGTAACTGCGAATATTTATGAGGCACAGGTTGGTATTTAAATAGATTTCCAGAATGTATAATATGTCACTGTAATGAGTATATTCACTTCTTCATAGCTGAATGTAAAACTTTGAAAACAAGTAGAATGAAATACAGAAGAATCTCTTCTGAGTATGCTTTTGCTAAGATTCTTGGCCGTGCCTCCAAACATATAGAAAATTAGTATGATCATACTAAAAAAAGTCACCTCTGCCCCAGAGAAAATTCTATAGTAAAGAATAAAAGAAGATACTGTCTAATTGGCAAAAGATTATTATACAGAATCTGAAAAAGACAAAATAGTGAAAATGTTATGATAAACAGACAAAATTTATTGTGGTGTTTCCAGAAGTGAAGTGTGTGTGTGTATGTATATATATATATATATATATATATATATATATATATATATATATATATATATATTACAATAAAATATTAAATGATCTTATAAACATAAAAGTCTTATTATGATTGGGAAACGTCAATCTTTAATTGTAAAAGAACAAAGTCATGACCTTTCAATCAATTTTCAGACTTTAGCCTATGTACAGACTCAGAATGCAGTTAATGAAGAGAGGGCTGGCTGAGTCTCTTTGGTGACAAAATCTATATGATTGATAGAGTTCTCATTCTCTCCATTTAAAACCTTGACTAAGGCAGCTAGATTTTAAAACACAGTACACTCAGACTTTCTGATTACCTCCAATTGCTAGCTCTGAATTAATTCATATGCCTAGAAAGCCAAAATATTACTGTGAGCCACCAGCCACAAAATTCTAGAGTTCAAGTGATCAATAGGGTTTTAGTTTGCATCTCTCACAATTAGTACATTAATGTGTCTTATGTTTTTTTCTGCTGTTCCCGAACATATAATTGGAATACAAAAACTTTGCAAGGGGCAGAATCTAATTTTGTTTCTTTTGGGCTTCTTAATTTGAACTATGGGCACATCTTTCCCTTCTTTGTTGTTGTTGTTGTTATAACACTTTTTAATTAAATATTTTAACATATATATTTATATTATTACACATATATACAATGAATAACCTACAAAAAGAAGAACCATGAAATAATCAAGAATTATATAAATGTTACATTGTTAGTGTTTTCGCTATTTGTTTTTGGCAGCCTTGAAGAAGGGATTTTTCAAACATAATTGTGTAGTTGTGAAAATGCCATAACATCTAGAGTCCCAATAGGATGTCCTCCCCTTTGTCCCAGTTTCCTGGTAAATGAGGGCAGAACATTCTCCACAGTTGAGTGGAGAGTGGGGTATGACTTTCACACGAACTCTAGTGCCTCATATTTGACCATGTCCCCTGGAGGGGGAGACCTGGTGGCACTCAGAGGAAGGACAGCAGGTTACCGATAAGAGACTTGATACCCTATGAGCATATAAAGGGGGAGGAAGTCCTCCTCAGGAACAGTCATAGGGGAGGGGAATAAGGGGAAAATGGGAGGGAGGGAAGAATGGAAGGATACAAGGGATGGGATAACCATTGAGATGTAACAAGAATAAATTAATAAAAAATTTTAAAAAAAGAAAATGCCATAACAATACTTATTCCTTTGTATGGCATTTGTAAAGAGAAGATAAGAGAAAAGAGGACAAAAAAAGAGAGGAGAGAGAGGAGAGGAGAGAAGAGGAGAAGGAAAGGAAAGAAAAAATGATACATGCATTTTTTGCTGTTATGTTTCCCTTTTCTTCATTATTTTTTATTATTAATTAAACATTTTTACATATAATTTATATTATTACACACATATATATGTATACAATAAACTACCTGTAGCAAGAAGAACCATGACACATTGAGGAATTATATTGATGTTATATTCTTAGTGTTTGAGCTATTTCTACTTGACAACCTTGAAGACATCTTTCCTATCTTGGTGAATCTAAAATTCTGAATGTAAAACATTATCCATCACATCTTGTCATTATTAACTTAAAACATCTATTTAAACCTAAAACACCTTAATCCCAGCTATATTTTATAAACTTTAAATTTGTCTGGTTCTAGTGCCATTTTGTCCCCTTCTGCCAGAGACCACATGTAATAAGATAAAGTATCTCATTCATGTCTTCGTTTTATTCTTATTTTCTTGCTTTTTCCAACATTAAAAATTTAAAGCTAGATCTGGGAAGGGGTTTAAAGTTTACCTCCTGTATTGTCCTTGGCTGGTGCCTTAGTTTGAGCGGGACCCCTGGGCCCAAATCTGCCTATCATATTGTTCTACTTGTAGGTTTCTAGGACCCTCTGTATCCTTTTATTTTGCTTTAAACCCATTCCCAGATCTAGCCAATGATCAGACTATTCTCCACAGTTGAGTGGAGAGTGTGATATGACTTTCTCACGTACTCTGGTGCCTCACATTTGACCATGCCCTCTGGAGGGGGAGACCTGGCGGCACTCAGTGGAAGGACAGCAAGTAGCCAAGAAGAGACTTGATACCCTATGAGAATATACAGGGGGAGGTAATCCCCCTCAGGAACAGTCATAGGGGAGGGGAATAATGGGAAAATCGGGGGGGAGGAATGGGAGGATACAAGGGATGGGATAAACATTGAGATGTAACAAGAATAAATTAATAAAAAGAAAAAAAATTAAAAAGTTAAAAAAAATTTAAAGCACAGAGACTATTTTTGACAACATTACAAAACTGGTGCATAAGCAATTATTTAATATCACAATACAACACTAAGCTATTCATTACTTTTAACAAAGGTTTGCAGGTGTGAAAGAACCAAAAATAGCATTTTGGCATTGTACATGAACCATAACAAAAAATTGCTTTTAGTTTTTATCTTTATCTGTAGTGCAGGAAATGTGGGCTGCATAATAAATGGCTAAATTTGAAATGTTCAGGTATATTCTTTATTAGGTCAATGCCTTATAAATTGTTAGAAATTATATATTAAATATGCAGTAATGCAAGAACATATTTGGCTATAGATAATGAAAAATGAAATTACTGCATTTAGAAGTGCCAATAAACATTTCTCCCATATAAAAAAATAATCTTTTCTGCTTCTACCCTATTCCTTATAAATAATATTGGACAACTACTACTTGTACTTAAAAACAACCTGTTGTAGATTTATATCTCAAAGATCAATACTTGGAGCTGTTTCATTTAAAAGGTCAGACCCAGGTGATGAATAATAATGCCTGTATGTATTTCTGGGTTTCAACAGAACTGTACCTCCTGATGACATTAAACAGCTGTTTAAGTTTTTAAAGGATATCTGAGTAACTTCTGGAGAACTGTTGTTTCCGTTTCTTGTATAGAAGTAGATAATCCTGTATTTCAGATGACGAATTATAACAGTGTCTATTAAAAATATAACGCTGTCCCTGGTTCTTATCAGCCTTTACCTTCCACTTCCTCATGAATCCCTGAGCCTTGATGGAGGAGTTTGATAAAACATCTCATTTAGGGGTGAATGCTCCAAAGTCTCTCACTCACTGCAGATTTTCTGTTTCTTAGTCTCTGTGTTAATTACCTTCAGCAAGAAAGAGTTTCTCAGATGAAGTCTGAATTTTGTCTCAACAAAGGGAATTGATGCACATATGATGTGAGATCATTTACAAGACCCCCACAGGTTTATACAACAAGGGGAAAGAGAAATATGAAATCCCACTTCTAGTCAACATGCTACTTTCATTGAAAACCTACTTTGGAAAAGAAAAATCCGCTTTCTTTAATGCCTTGCTCTTGGATATACCAATCAAATTCTAGTGCTGGTCCTATGCCCAGAAAGATTTGAGCAACACAAAATTGGTTGTTGTTTTTTCTGAGTGTTTTGTTTATTTATTTGTGTATTTAAGTATTATTGGTTAATGGTTTGGTTTTTTATAAGCTTTTCTTCTCCTTTTGAGAGAAAAAAGAAAAAAAATTTTGGCTGGAAGGGAGGTGGAGAGGAGGCATGAGAAGTTACAAAGATATAGAAAGAGAAAGAATGTGATCATATATTTTATATAAATAGAAATTAACTAATTGAACTAAAAACACAGTATACGTGTTAGCAAATAATAGCATGACTAAATTAGCCGGGCGTGATGGTGCATGGTTTTAATCCCTGCACTTGGGAGGCAGAGGCAGGTGGATAGATGTGAGTTCAAGGCCAGCCTGGTCTACAGAGTAAGTACAGGACAGCCAAGGCTACATAGACAAACCCTGTCTCAAAATACCAAAAAGAAAAAGAGGAAAAAAGAAAAAAGGAAGAAATATTTTGTGCCATCATCTTTACCTCCTCATTTGGAAAGTTTCATTTCTTAAGCAAACTCTTTTTCTTCCTTTTCTCCACAAAAATTGCTGTTGCATAACCTAGGAATTTGGGCCACTTACTCAGCAGAGGAGCTTTAGTCCAACACATTTTTCAAAGGATTTCTTCATGGCAATACTGCAGTGCAAATTATGTTTACATTTACATAGACACCCACTTATCCTTTCAAAATTTATCATGTTTAATATTTTTTACTTTATTCTTAGGCATGGGTATTTCTCCCAACTTGCATCATTAGACCCTGAAAGATGAATCAAAATAATCTCAGAAGTAGTGCATGGAGCCCAAGTCACCAAACACATATTAATCAAATAAGGATGAGAGCCCATTTTATCAGCAATAAATTCTATTCTCCCATGATTAATTCCATTTAATAGCTATGAAATCCAAGAAAAAATATTAATGGTCATTACCCTGACCTTTGGCACCTCTCTCTCAATACATACAATCCATTTTTCCTTTAGTGGTGGTACCTCCTCATTGTATCTCTAACCAATCCTATCTTCTCTTATAAACCACTTTTAAATGGAGTCCACCTGACCTAAACTTTGTCATGTAATTTCTTCAGTTTAATTACCTTACGATTTTTTTATTGTTAAATATGTAAGTTAGTACTGCTGTACCAACTAAAAATAGCCTAGGACCTTTAGAGAGTTTCAATATGTAATGAATTGTCTTTACTATTAAATATTGAGCTCATATGACTTGTAAAAATAAAATGCATTTTTAAGCAAACGCAGTATTGTAAATAGGCAATGTCTTAAACTCTGTAAGCCATTTTTTAAAAATACAGTAAGCCCAAGTTCTGGGTCTCTGATACACTTTTGGGGAACTTAATGATTTTTCCTAAACCAATACTTCTTCATGGTAAATACTTGGGAAAGAGTAGGTCTTTTTTTTTTTTTTTTTTTTTTTTCGCTTTTATTTACTGTGTAATAAAGGTCATGTCTTCATGTGCTATGAGTGTTAAAATTATAATATTTCATTTAATTTGTATAAAATTAAACTAAAAGTTAAAATTCTACATTATGTATGAGCAAGAATGTACCTTTGAAGAAGACATTTAAGGTTACTTTCTTTGTCAGATCATTGCCCATTATGTAATATTACTGAACACTATATATATTATTATATACATATATATCAGAACACTCACACAAATACTCTGAGGAATTTTTGATACAATTTTCCATAGAGCTACAAATTGAGTATAAAGCATTAGAAAATAAAGTGACTATACAGGATACTCCCATAGCCCTTTCTTGCCTACCATCAATATTTGCTGAAGAAGATACACATTTTGCTTGTAAGACAGAACTGGCTAGGAAACTTTTCCATCTGGTGGCTAGCTTTCATGGCACTGGAGAATGCTACAAAAGCTGCTGCAGGAGAAACAACTTTAGGAGTCTTTTCAAAGGACAACATTGTTTACTACAACATTGACATGTAGACAAGATGTGGCCCCTAGTGCAACAGTAGCAAGACTTAATAGGGTGATAAAACTGCTCTCCTAATTGGATTTGACACTTGCTTTTCAGGATAGAATTCACGCCTAGTACTGTTATCATGGTCAAAATCTTTGGCAAGGCAACTTTTAGCCCTGTGCAATAATCTATTGATGTTTTATTGTTGTTGTTGTTGATTTATAAATATAAATTATATTTTTGAGATTAAAATACAATTATATCAGTTTTCTCTTTCTTTCCTTTAGACACTCCAATATCCTTTTTGTTCTCTTTCATACTTATTGCCTCAGTTTTAAAATTATTGTTACTCTATGTGTGTTTTATATATGTATATATGTATATGTATATACAAACACAGATATATATATATTATATATATACTTTGTATAGTATTACATATATATGCATACACACAAATATGTTCTCAAATATGCCTATTTGGTTTTAGGTAACTAATTGGTGATCTCTTCCCTGGGGAAAATATTTCTCCTATTTTCAGCATTCTTTAGTTGCCTATAATTCTTTATAAAAATTCATGTTGCCAAACTCCCTTCTAAATACTTACTCTTAGATCTATAGATTTGTGCTGTGTTCTACATTCAATCTTGTTCTGATTGATATTGTTGTGACTACTTTTTACTGGAGACACTCACAGTTGTTCTAATGCTGGGCTTGTGTTTATGAGTGCAAAGTCACAGAAGGGATTTCTATGTCAACACCCTTCCCAAGTCTTAGCTCACAATACAGAACAGGAACAGAAAATACTAGTGTACCACAGTGAAATAGCTGTTGTGTAGATGAGCTCACAGCAGTGGGGGCTATCTGGGCAAGACTTATACAAGAGCTAGCCAATTGGAAATACTTACGTAAGTAAGAAGGGATCCTGAGATCTCACTCTAGCTCTAGAGCTATTGACAGTTGATTCCTGAAGGAGGAAGATTCACATTTCTTTTACAATTGAAACCATTGGTATGTTGCCTATGACCTTGGGGATGATCTAGCACTTATGCACATATGAGAAGCAACTATTGTACTTTTGGTTTCAAAAGAAAAAAAAAAACACATGAAGTTGATAAAGAAATGTGTTGGTGAAGGTCCTTGTGAACGAGAGGGAGGGTGACTGGGAGTAGATATGAACAAGATTCAATGCACATGTGTACAAAATTTCAAAGAATAAAAAAATAAAAGAGTGAAGCAAGAAATGAGACTTTGAAATAGTTTCATATACATGATAAACCATAAGCTTTTCAGATATTTTATGTTTATTATTTTCACTTGCACTCTTTATTACTATAAGATTTTTCTATGATGAATCACATATAAGCCATTGTTATAAAATAGACACTCTAAATGCATAAGGAAAACTAAATTAATATCACTTTTAATCTTAATAAGTAGTTTACTCTTAAATATTAACAGTACTAATAATTAATAAATTAAGCTTATTTATGAATAGTTTCAAGTTTTAATACCTATGTAGTAACATGGCAAAATATGATTCATAAAACTTTGCACAGCAGGAATTTACTTATATCAAAAATGAAAATGAAAAAAATACTATATTTCATAACTATATTATATATTATTTCTATTCATGCTCAATTAATAAGGACACTAGTATTCACTGTTTTAGGTAAAACAGTGACAAATACTGTAATGTCTCAATAGATATCTGTGGGTTAGGCCTACAAAAGTTTCAGCAGTTTATTAAATGATCAAAGTAAAGGATGTAGTTGTAAGAATTACACAGCCTATAAAGTATCTATGAATAACTCTAACCAAGCGAGTGAAAGACCTGTTCGAAAAAACTATCAAATCTCTGAGGAAGGAGATTGAGGATGACACCAGAAAATGCAAATATCTCCTTCGTTCATGGATCAGGAGAATTAAGGTAGTAATAATGGCCACCTTACCAAAGGCAATTTACAGAATCAGAAATCCTTATCAAAATACCTACACAATTTTTAAAGACATCGAAAGATCTATTCTCAATTTCATATAGAGAAACAAAAAACCCTGAATAGCGAAGGTAATTCTGTACAATATAAGATCTTCAGGAGGAATCTCCATACCTGATCTCAAGCTGTACTATAGAGCAACAGTAGTTAAAACAGCATAGTACTGGCATAGCAACTGGCTGGCTGACCAATGGAATAAAATAAAAGATCCAGAAATAAATCCACACACAGAAAACACTTGATTATTGATAAAGAAGCCAAGTATATTCAATGGAAAAAGGATAGCATCTTCAACAAATGGTCCTGGTGTAACTGCAAGTCTACATGTAGAAAGATGCAAGTAGATCCACATTTATCACCATGCACAAAACTCAAGTCCAAGTGGATTAAAGACTTCAACATAAAACCAGACACACTAAATCTGTTAGAAGAAAATGTGGGGAAGTCCTGGAACTCCTTGTCACAGGAGACAACTTCCAGAACAGAATTCCAACAACCCAGCCTCTGAGGTCAGCAATTAATAAATGCGACCTATTCTGTAAGGCAGAAGACAGTGTCAACAGAACAAAGCAACAGCTGACAGACTGGGAGAAGAATTTCACCAACCATACATCTGACAAAGAATTAATATCCAAAATATATAAAGAGCTCAAGAAATTAAACACTACCAAACCAAATAACCCAATTAAGAAATGGGGCTCAGAACTAAACAGAGAATTCTCAACAGAGGACTATTGAATGGCTGAGAAACACTTAAAGAAATGCTCAGTGTTCTTGGTCATCAGAAAAATGCAAATCAAAACAACTCTGAGATTCCATCTTACACCTATCAAAATAGCTAAGATCAAAAATTCAAGTGACAGCATATACTGAAGAGGATGTTGAGAAAGGGGAACATTCCTTCGTTGCTGCTGGGAGTGCAAACTTGTACAACCATTTTGGAAACCCATCTGGCACTTTCTCAGAAAACTGAGAATAAGGCTACCTCAAGACCCAGCTATCCAACTCCTTGGAATAAACCCAGAAAATGCACCACCACACAGCAAGGACATATGCTCAACCATGTCTGCATAATAGCCAGAAACTGGAAACAACCTAGATGTCCCTCGGTCGAAGAATGGATAAAGAAACTGTGGTACAGTTACATGATGGAATACTACTTAGCTATTAAAAACAAGGAAATCCTGAAATTTTCAGGCAAATGGGTGGAACTGTAAATGATCATCTCAAGTGAGTTAACCCAGACTCTGAAAGATACACATGGAATATGCTCACTTGTAATTGGACACTAGACCAACAGAGATGCCTCATGAAAGTCTTCACTTAGCTGGAGATTGGGATGGATACTGAGACTTACTATTGGGATTCTAGGTGAGAGACATAAGAAAGAATGGGTAAATAGAAGGATCCAGAGGGTCCTAGAAACATACAAGAAGACCATTAAAGCTGTTGGATCTGGACCCAGGGGGGTTTCCTCAAACTACTGGACCAACCAATCACAACACATGTAGTAAACCTGGAACCCTTATCCAGATCTAGCCAATGGACACATTCTTCACAGTTCTATGGGAGCAGGGCCTGAATTGGACATGAACTTTGATGCTGCCTATTAGACCACTTCCACTTGGTGTGGAGGTCTGGTGACATTCAGAGGAAGAGTAAGCAAGCTATCTGAAAGATACCTGATATGCTGTGATCTTATAGTGGGAGACAAGGTCCCCTTCTGTCACAGACTTAGGAGAGGGGAATAGAGTGAAAGAGGGAGGGAGGGGGAGCAGAAAGATACAAGTGAGGGTATAACAATTGAGATGTAATCTGAATAAATTACTTAAATAGCAACAACAACAGAAAAGAACCAGAGGAGAACTTAAAAAAAAAAAGGAAAAAAAAGAATTACACAGCCACCCTCCCCACTCCGGTGCTAATACATTTATCACATACTTTAAAAATTAGAAAATAGAATTTGAAAAGCTGAAGACAAAATCTTGAAGCATTGTCTTAAAGTTTTTGTTGCTGTGGGAAAGCACCTTAATCTAAAGTAACTCGTGGAGGAAAGGATTTTACTTAACCTTTCGCTTTGTGATTTCAACACTATGGGAAGCCATGGCAGTATCTAAGGACAATAACTCGGAAACCAAAGCATGAGTTGAGGATATGGAGGGTCTCTACTGACTTGATTGCATCTCAACGTCCTTTCTTATACTATCTAAGACCACTCACCCAGAGGGGGCACCACACCGTGTGGAATAGGCCTACCCACATCAATCATCAATCAAAAAAACCTCCACAAGGCTTGCAAATCAGTCAATATGCTGGTGCGAGTATTTTCTCAATTGAGCTCCTCTCTTCCATATTGCATCTAGTCTGTTTAAAGTTGATATTAAAAAATACTAGCCAGTACAGGCATATTGACGAACAGCAAAGAAACAGCACAATAAAGATTAGGGAGATAACTTAAATGGTACAAATATTCTGCTGGCTTTGATATTGTAGCAAGTTCAGTACTTAAGAACTGAAATATCATGGGGAATATATAAAAGCCAAAATCATCAGTAGATTTATAATGTATATGCTTCAAAGCATCTAATCATTATACCGTGATAAATTAATGTTCTTGTTCATTTGGGAACACTAGCGACTCTTTTCTGTACAATAAATGATTTCATATAATAAGTACGTGATCTTTTATTTTTATAAGGCGCATGTCCTATATGACTTGGTATAAAGGTGATATAATGCACAAGAATGACTCACTTAGCAAATTAGGTAAATAAGATTAGAAAAGTACATAAATATTTTTAATATATACTTTATTTTATTACACATGTGTAAAACAAACTACATACAGCAAGGATGACCATGTGACAATCATGAGAATACTGAGTACTACATATGTTGCATTCATAGTGACTTTGCCATCTGCATTCGTCTCCTTTGAAGTAAGTGTTTTTCCTGTCTTGTTGGGTCTAGATCTCAGAATGAGATTCAATATCTATCTTATCTCAACTCTAATAGCTTAACTTCTTTATCTTGATCTAAAACGATCTTGTCCCCTAACCAGCTAAACTTGGTTATAGAACTATATTATCTTGTCTTCAATGCCCTGACTTTCTGTCGGGAATATAGATATGTACTTGACTGCTTTTCTAGTATGAGATATTCATTCAATTCACATCACAAAACAACAAAAACTACAAAACAAAATAAAATAAACTACCCTGTGTCACATATTAAAATACCTGCTTTCTAAGCCTGCATTGTATATGCCCCAACACAACAATATCACAGATATGTGTTCATTACATAAATTGAGTTATGGCATTTTAAAACTTACTTAACCCAAGCAAATTTTGTACTTGTCAATAATGGTACTTTCTATAGAATCGGCAAGTCTGCAAGATGAAACTATCCATAAAATATAAAAATTTCATGATATGAGGGGTTTTTGAAAATAGAGTTTGATAATGATATTTTCAAATATGACTAAGGAAGTCTTTTAATACTTTTCTGCATTTGGGAAGATTCTTCCCCTTTCCAAGTGCTAATACTAGACACGATATTGTGTGTAGGATTCTATCCTGGGAAAGGTCAACCCTAATGCTTCCTACCGGCTCCATATGGTACTCTAGGACTAATGTGCCTGCCCAATCATATGTATATTAAAGTATTCCTGTATCAAATTAGAATCTCATACATCACTAATATTTTGAAAGGTAGAATTACATTGTTTTAGTGATGATTAACAATACAACTAAATGAGGTGTAACTTGAGTTTTTGATTTTGGAATGTAGGAGAATGTGAAGATAGAAGGATCCAGAGAGTCCTAGAAACCTACAAGAAGAACATTATGACTGGTGGATCTGGGCCCATGGGGGTTTGCTCAAACTACTGCACCAACCAACGACAATACAAGCTGTAAACATTGAACCCCTACTCATATCTAGCCAATGGTCAGGATATTCTGCACAGTTGAGTGGAGAGTAGAGACTGACTCAGACATGAACTGTGGTGCCCCATATTTGATGACTTCCCCTTGGTAGGGAGGCCTGGTGGCACTCAGAAAAAGAATAATCAGGTGACCAAGATGAGACTTGATAACCTATGACCATGTTGTGTGGGAGGAAGTCTGCCCAGTCATAGACCTAGGGAAGGGGAATAGGGTGAAAGCATAAGGGAGGGAAGAACAGGTGGATATAAGTGATGGGATAACAATTGAGTTGTAATCTGAATAAATTCATTAAATTATTTTTTAAAAATACAATTAAATGATCCAAAATATAGTACTATATAATTTAAAAATACATTTAATAGTTCCTGTAGTGACGAAAATGACTTAGACGTACTGAGAAGTGTGTTAGGCCTGAAAAAGGATTAGGTAAGCTGGACTAGTTTCCACTAACATTTGTTACCAGTCTTTGGAACTATTAGATTTGTCACCTGGAAACCTGTCCACATGTCCACTCATCTTCCACCAAGCCTACTGAGATGTGGGTGTACACAACCCTAGAGATACATGTTAAGCACAATCTACCAAATCCCATTAAGAACAAGGACATGCCACAACTGTCAAATTTGTAACTGTTTTCTTGGTTAAAGATGTCACATGAGAAATCCATATGCAAAGGATGAAAATTAAACACTACTCTTGCAGAAGAGACTCAACTAACTCATGTGTGAAAGGTTGTCAACTAAGGAAGAGAAGAAAGCATTATTTTTTATAATTTATTACACAGATCCAAAAGTTCTGATTAAATAAATTTGAATCAGTAACTTATTAAGTAAATCAATTATAAGATATTAGAAATAATGATTTTTGCATGACTTACACCTGGTCAATATAAATTAAGGTTTTAAGACTCAAAAAAAATCGCCTAATATTTAAATATAGCTTACTCATGTAACAAAGATATGGTACTTTCCTAATAAACTTTTTTGTTTGTTTCCTTAGAATACTATACTAGCGCATGAGTCCTTTCCACTGTGTTATTACCTTGAAAGTATAAAGTTAAAATGTATGTAAAATTATAAAAAAAGAATGTATGTAAAATTATATGAACTTTTAATATTTAAAGTATTATGATTTCCTGTACCCCATTCTTTATTGTTAGCATTTAGAAACCTTTAATTTTTTGTGGACTCCAAAATTTTCCTATCATGGAAACACAGAATAATGCTTAATACAATTAACACTATGCTTTTATATTAGTAGCTTCAGAGAGATTTTGACAGTTTCAACAGTCAATGTTTAAACTAGTTACCTGTTAAAGATTTTTAAATATATTGGTAAAGGCCTATCTCTTAATCTTAATCTTTTCTCAATTTATTGTCAAAATTATAAAATTAAAATATGCACTACTTACAGGAATTGAATGTGTTGGTATTTGGGGAGACTTTTGGTTTTGTTTGCCTTTTGGTTACCTTGGAAACTATGCTCTTAGAGATAAAATGCGTTGGTGAGTTTGAGTATGTACCATGGAAACCAGGAAAGAGAAACTCACCTGTATGACAGGCAGTTGCTGACATGACTAGGAATGGAAAAGAAAAAAAAAAAAAAAGGAAGATGTGTGTGTTTATTTATAATTTGTATATTTATTATAACTTTTGAAGTAAGTAGATTCTATGACAGTTTGCATTGAGGGACATCTGGTGCATTCTATACACTAACCAACTTTTTCATTAAAAATATAATAATTATAATATTACAAGACCAAAGGGATCTTGGTATTCAGCAAATCAACAGATTTGTACTGCTTTCTATTACATGTCTAAATTTTGGGTTCTAATATTCATTAATAAATTCTCTGTTGAACACTTTAAAAAAGAGTTCACAATAGTTTTCATTATCTTAAAATATAATTTTCGGATGGGCCAATAACCAAATGTTCCAAGTTGTTCTCAGATTTTCATAGGTATAACAGAGCATCTATATTTATATGTCTGCCTATGTACATTCATACATACACACGTATACACATGCACATCCAAGTGAAATAAACAAATGAAAATCAAAGATATGATTATTTTACAAAATGTTAAAATATGACATGTTTGTTTTATATTTTGATTTTATGATTTGGTATGTAACATAATACTCATCTTCATCCTTTATCATAGCGTGTAATATAAATAAATGAGTGAGTGTATTCAATAAAACTCTAAATATATAGTTGCTTTCTTAGAATTATTCAATAGAAAGAATAAATGGAGACCTATGACATTATTCTTAAAAACAAAACATAATAAAACAAGTAAAAACCAAAGCTGAATTAATTTAAAATTTCTAGGTGGGCTCAATGTTATTGTCTTGACAACAGAGAAAAGAGGCACAGAAAACTGATAAACATGACACAAAGAGAAGAGTCTGGAAACAAGAGAAAGAGATGGGAGCCAGCGTCCAAAGCAGAAGGACCATCTGACCATAATGTTGAGAAAGAAGTGAAAAATAGAGAAGAATGCAGAAGCATGAAAGAGGCAATGTTGCCCAAGCACCAGACAAGGAAAGCATAGCTGCCAGAGTTCTCAGTGGAAGTATGAAACTGCCTCTGACAAGCAGTGAGAACAAGGACATATCTCCCAAAGAAGCTCCAGAGAGGCTAGATGTTGACTTTGTCCTTAGAGTGCTCAGAATAGCTAAGCAAGCACAGGAAAGCTAAGAACTCATATACAGAAATATAAGAAAAGAGATTATTATTATGTGAAGACAATGCTGTTTTTCATGGTAGTAGCACAACACCCAAATAATTATAATAGGATTTTAATGAAAAATTTCTTTTTTTAATATATTTTATTAATTTATTCATATTACATCTCAGTTGTTATCACATCCCTTGTATCCTCCCATTCCTCCCTCCCTCCCATTTCCCCTTACTCCCCTCCCCTATGACTGTGGCTGTGGAAGATCTCCTCCACCTGTATATGCTCATAGGGTATCAAGCGTCTTACCTTATTTGTTAGTTCAGCTTAAATTGCCTTTAAGTACTCATACAGATATTAATAAAGAATTGTAGCAAACTACAATTAGACATTCTATTTTTTATTCTTCTCTATAGAATCTGCTAGACATAATGATCTATAAGATAGACAATGCAAAATAGATTAATTTAACATTTGTTACCTAAATAGTATTTTTTAATTTGGATGTGGGAATATATGTCCAAAAATGACCCCAAACCAATGACTTATGAATTGCTACATGCAAGAAGGAGGTGTTCTTTTTATTTTGGATATTAGCCTTTTATCAGATGTAAAGTTGGTAAACCCCTTTGCCCAGTCTCTAGGCTGTTGTTCTGTTGACAGTGTCTTTTGCCTTACAGATGCTTTTCAGTTTCATGAGGTCTCATTTATTAATTGTTGATCTTAGAGCCTGAGCTGTTGGTGTTCTGTTCAGGAAGTTGTCTCCTGTACCAATGAGTTCAAGGATCTTCCCCACTTTTTCTTCTAACAGATTTAGTGTGTATGGATTTATGTTGAGATCTTTAAACCACTCATACTTTAGTTTTGTATGCATGGTGATAAATATGGATTTATTTGCATTTTTATACAAGTGGGCATGCAGTTAGACCAGTAGCATTTGATGAAGATCCTATCTTTTGTTCATTCTATTTTTTTGAATTCTTTACCAAAAATCAAATGTCCGTAGGTGTGTGGGTTTATTTCTGGGTCTTTGATGTGATTCATTTAATCAACCAGCCTATTTCTGCGTCAGTACCATACCATTTTTATTCCTTTGCTCTAGAGTCCAGCTTTAGATCAGAGATGGAGAGTCGTCTGAAAAATCTTTTATTGTACATTATTGCTTTCTATTCTGTTTTTGTTGTTGTGGTTGTTGCTGCTACTTTTCCATATGAAGTTGAGAATTGATCTTTTAGGTCTGTAAAAATTGTCTAGGTATTTTTATAGGGATTGTATTGAATCTGCAGATTGCTTTTGGTACATCACCAATTTTGCAATGTTGATCCCTCCTGTCCATGAACATGTGAGATTTTTCTATCTAAATGTCCATCAACTGAAGAATGAATAAAGAAACTATGGCACATTTACACAGTGGAATACTATTTAACTCTTAAACAAGGGAAGCTTGAAATTTGCAGGAAAATGGATAGAATTAGAACCAGAAAGACGGGCATGATATATACTCATTTGTAAATAGATATTAGCCCACACAGATGTTCCCAGAGATTCCACCCATCTGGGGATTGGGACAGATACTGGGACTCTAAGCCTGCCTCTCGACAGAGAGCTTAGCATTTTCTGGAAGTGGAGGGTGGGTGGGAGGGAAGGGCATCTAGGGGTCAGAAGCTCCACAGGTAAAGCATGAAGCCCAGAAGATCTGGACACAGACCAAGGACAGTGCCTACGGAGAACCTAGATCCCCTGTTCAGATATAGCCAATGGACAGCTATTCTCCAGGTCGGAGCCCAGGGAGGGACTGCTATTGAATCTCTGACATGTACTCTGCTGGCCACAACTTGATCACTGCCCTGTGACAAGATGGCCTTGTGGCCACAAAGAGGAAGGTAATGCAGGCTATCTGGATGAGACCTGATAGCCTGTGGCCAGACAGTAGGAAAGAAGGACCACACCCCAGTCAGAAGTCTAGGGGAGGGGAATGGGACAGAAGAAGAAAGGAGGGTAGGGGCAGGAGGATAGAAGTGAGGGGATAAAAATCTGTATATAATATGAATAAATTATAATAAATATTGCAAATGGTATGTTACAGACACGGCTCAATATAAGAAGAAAGATTCCTCTGCAGGCATGAGGTACTATTTCAACAGCCACCTAAAAGATGAGGCACCCCAACATTGAAGAACAGAGAAAGGATTTTCCATGTGCGCAACAGATAGCCAATCAAACCAAATTAAGAAGTATCTATTTCTGTGAGAAGTCTCAAGTTTATAAGATGAAAAGCCAAAAATGAATCCACATAGCCTGCTTAAAGAAGATGGCTGCTTCAGGGTCCATGTCCTCTATTAGTAGAAGGCCTCAATAGGGACAGCCTCATAGGTTCCAGTAAGTTTCCACTGTACTAGGTTTCCACATCACCCCTAAATACCAACCCATTCCACTCATCTTATCTCTCTCCACACTCTCTGCTTCCCTAACCTGATCCCTGATGTTCTCACCCGTCTCCAATTTATCTGCAAAGTCTAACCTATTTCCCCTTCTCAGGGAAATCCATTTCTCCACTCAGACCTCTCCTTTTTGTCTAACTTCTCTGGAACTGTGGATTGTAGCGGGATTATCTTTCCTATGTCTACGTACAGAATTACACTAAGAAAAATTACACTCCTCAAAGTTTTCTGAAAACATTAACTTCAACTCAGTTTTCTTCTTTACTCATTTTTACACTTCCTAGGCATATTTACTCATAACATTTAGAAGCATTAAACAAAATTATAAATGTTCTATATGACAGATACTTATATATACATAAGTGTACTTCATAATTCCATTTTTCATCTCACAACTTCTTTCTGGAAGTGTTTTTTCATAATATATTCACATTACATCCTGATTGTTACCCCCTTGCTCTTATCCTCCAGTTCCCACCCTCCCTCCCTCTTGCCCCCTATTTCTTTCCCCTAATCCTCTGACAGGGTGGAGGGGCTCTCCTGCCACAATATCTGATCACAATCAATCAGGTCCCATCAGGATATCCTGCATCTGCTTCCTCTGTGTGCTAGCAAGGGTGCTCTGCCAGGGGAAAATGATACAGTTTTGGGCACCAGAGTTCATGTCAAAGGTAGTCCCTACCCCCTTCCTCCCTCCACATGGAGGATGAGCTGTTCATAAGCTACATCTTAACAGGGGTCTAGGTTTTCTGCACGCATTCTCTTTGGTTGAGGCATCAGTTTCTGCAAGCCCCCTTGAGTCTAGATCCACAGGCCTAGACTAACTAAGCTCAACTACTCAAAGAACAGACTCGGGAAAGAAAACCAGGGAAACTGCTAAATGTATTTAGCATCACTAAGGAAATACCAGAAGAGCACAGATTAGAAAAAGCACAGGACACCAAATTAGAAAGGTAAACTTTCCTCAATGAAAATTTAAAAGTCCAATATTACTATTCAAAAAGTGTGTAACTCTTTTGTGTATGGAAAAGTTTACATTATGAAAATGGATATATATATCCATATATATGGATATATATATATATAATATATATATAATGTCTGTAGGAAACTTTTGAACTACATTAATAATAGCAAATATGACTTTAGAAAAAAACACATTGTGGGTTCATATGGACAAAGGACCAAAGACATCAGAAATATAAATAATTTCAAAGACATGCATTTAAGGAAGAACCAAGAAACTGCACTCAGAACGTAATATGTTAGAAGAATAAGTTAAGAAAAAACTAATATCTACTTGCATGTGTGTACATATCATGTGTATCTTCTGGGTCTGGGTTGCATTACTCAGGATGGCTTTTTTTCTGATTCAATCCATTTGCCTATAAATTTTATGGTGTAATTTTTTTTCTAACAGCTGAATAATACTCCATTTTGTAAATATACTACATTTTGTTTATTCACTCTTTAGTTGAGGGGCATTCATATTGTTTCCACTTTTTGACTGTTAACATATGCATGGACCCACAGCCAAACATTAGGCTGCAGAAGAAGGGGAACTCTGCCAAAGATGCGGTGGATGTTGCAGGAGCCAGAGGGGTGAAGGACACCAGGAGAACACTGCCCTCAGAGTCAACTAAGTAGTCGCATGGGTGTTGAGAGAGAGGCCTGCCTGTTTTTGCATCAGACACTCTGCATTCATGCTGTGGTTCTTTAGCTTGGGGGTCTTTGTTGGAATCCTATCAATGGGAGTATGGTTGTCTTTGATTAGTTTGCCTGTTTGTAGGACTGTAGGCATAAGGTTATTCTGTTCTACAAATGCTGATTTCTGTACCACCAATATCTGGTTACAATCCTTGTTCTGCGAATGTCCTTTTTGAATGTTGTGTAAACACTGCTCCCCAGTTGTCCCCTGATATGCCTATAAAGCAGTTCACAGCCAGTCACTGATCAGGGGAGACTAAGTCTAGATTTCCTGCCAGCCAGGGTAAGAGGAATTAGAGGAAGAAGTATGGGATTAAGCCAGAAAATTCAACCTCTGTCAGATATCCAAGAGGGACCATGAAAAAAGAGCTCAGGAATGAAAGCTACAAAGTACACGTATCTCTGGGATGTAAGATAGGATTAAGCCAAATTAACTTCGAGGGTTAAGAATAGATCAATAACTGCTAAGTTCTTGTGCTGCGAAACTTGTTAAGATAATATAAAAGAGTCTCAATTATTTGTGTGTTAGCCAGGTTAAGGGAGAAATTGAAAACAAACATAGTTATATAAAAAAAATATTAATATGGGACCTATCCTCTTATTGGTTTGCTTCATCCAGCCTTGAAATGAAATTAAATCAGTGATATTACTGGATATGGATACTGGATACTGTTATGCCAAGTTCAGTTGATACCACTAAGATGCCTGTTCTTTTATGCAGGGAAATGGAGGAGTGGTGTGTCTAGGGGAGAGGTAATGGAACATTGGAAGGGGAAGAGGGGGGAGTCTATTGTCAGAATGTATCATATGAGAGAAGAAAAATAAAATTAAAAATATGGAAGATGAAGAAGAAGAAAAAGAAGGAGAAGAATAAGGAGGAGGATGAGGAGGAGAAGGAGGAAGAGGAAGAAAGAAGAAAGAAGAAGACACCTAATACTCAGTGTTCTGCTTTGTCGTCCACATTTATGCATATGCGTATAGACAACCCAACACTCTTGGCATGTCCTGAATACACACAGACACACATATAACAGAAACCATACAGTAATGTACCTTTGAAATATTATATTTGAGTCATGATACAGAAATATAAATTTCATATTTTAATATAAAATACTTATTGAGTACTTAGCCTTTGATATCAGAAACATTAAAATTATCCAAAAGATTAGGAACTAAATTATGCCTTTTCTAGCACAGTAATGGGAAATGTTACATTCACACTAGAAGATAACTTCTAATTAGCATATTTTCCACAAGGGGAATGGAATTTATTGATTAGATATCTGCTGGGATTTCTGTGACATAAAGTTATTTGTAAAACCATCCCAAAATCACAATTTTAAACCTTAGTGAAAAAAGTTTATATAATAAAATACTTATTGACACAACCAAAATAATGTCTAAATATTGCATCATGTTAAATGTTTAGCCATTTTGGAGCTGGACTAAGAGTCATAATGTCATATGGTCTAACCTTAAACTCCTAATCTTCCTCTTTCTACCAACTATTGAGATTGTAGACATGTGTAATTAGAGCCCACCGGATCTCACTGAGTATATAAAGAATTGAATGGTTATAGAATTTTATGTACCCTCTCTGATTGTACTTTTTCCAAAAATCAGATAATGTGAGCAATAAGCCTAAAAGTTACAAGGACGCAAGGACGAAGACCAAATCCATGATTGTCCAATTTAATCAAGCTGTATTTTAGGGTGCAGTTGGGACTGATGGGCCTCGCTGCCTCTCCCTAAGTTGGAATTTTAGACAGCAAAGACAGCCAGCCTCTTGAGGTTTCACTTATGGGGTAGATACAGGCAGAGATGAGAGAGTTGATTGTTAAAAAAAAACAAAAAAAATACAATTAAAGTGGGGAAAACGAGTAAGAATACACATCACATGAATGGGTTCACAAGTTTAGTGTACGTTGCAAATCATGTTTTGCAGTTTATATCAGATGTATTAAACTTGAACTTATTAATCACAAATAGAAATGTTAAGTTACAGGGACTTAACACACAACAAGCAAAAACCTATTCAACTGAAAACAGAAATTTTGACCTACAGAAATTTTGACCTACATAGAGCAAACGGAAACTTATTCTTAACTCTCTTGACTGCAAACAGAAACTTTAACTTGAACAGGTGTACTGTTCCTAATTTGGTCTCACCTGAGATTAAAACAAACAAACAAACAAACAAACAAAAAACCAGGCTCACACATGCGTGCACGCACGCGCGCGCGCACACACACACACACACCACGTTATTAAATATGAACATACTTAATCCAACTATATACTCCAACTCTGACTTTTATTTCCTATCCTCCTAATTACATTTTTCCTGATAGCCTATTTCCAATGAGAGCTACTTAAATGTACACAGTTGTGTTGCCATCATCAGAAGCGTGGGAATCCCATCAGTCGGCATTTTCCTCAGTATGACCGTTTTCCCCTCCATACAAACATCCATTGCCAACAGTTCCTCAGAAACAACTGGGGCCTGGAGATCATCCACCTCCTCTATGTCAGGATATAGATGTCTTCAGCTTATGTTGATAACTGTAGACACACTGTCTTATTGACATGTAGGGGTCTTTGCTATCACAAACCTATCTCATGAGCTTTTAAATGAAAGTCCACTCATAGTCATGTAAATAACAAGAAAACAACCTACATAATTTAAGGTCAACTGGGTCACATTGTAACTGTCAAAATTCTTGATGAGATTTTCAGCTTAATGATGCCTGTGCTTGATACTGAAGCTTTATTTGCTCATTAGCTATGGTCCTCTTCATATTTATAATGATTGCTTGAGCTTAATTGACTAGTAAATATTAAAATTAAATTTTAATGCAGGTGTACTTTCTTAAAAATACTTCACTTCTTGGAGTCAATAATGACATATGATAGGTGGCCAATTGATCATTATTCGAGCTTCCTGCATTCCTTGTTAGCATAGACACTTTTTTATGGCAGCCTCTTTCTCAAACTCTCCTTGTTTAACTGTCTCATTAATTCAGCCTTTGCTTCCAGGGAGAATTAGGTTCTAAAAAAACAGTCTCCAATAATTTTAGTTCTGTAACATTCCCATGTAGCTCTCCTTGTTAAATAAAGGAACCCTGATTTTATGGCAGCTGTACTTGCCACGTTACAGGCCTATATATTTGGAAAGGCAAAGTGAAAATGTGTTAGTTTATTCATTATTCTAATTATCCTTGACCTGCTCTTAAGTGGATTTCAAACTCCTTAAAATTACAGAATATGATGTGTGTGTGTGTGTGTGTGTGTGTGTGTGTGTGTGTGTGTGTGTGTGTGTGCATTTGCTGTGTAAGCAAGTGCCTTCCTTTTCATACATCCAAAGATCCATCAGCACATAGATGCATTGGTCTCCTCTTGTCAGTCCATTCTTGCGTATAGGATTTCTGCAATTTTTTATAGCCGTTTAAGTTTATATGATTCATGCATAGAAAAAATTATGAGAGTGATAAAACATGATTGTAGGCAATATCAATGTATGGCCATCTTTTCATTGGACATACATAGAAGTTAAGAGTTTACTGTTATAAATAGTATTCCATAACATTCACCAAGAATTTATAAATTCTTAGTTTCTTTTTGTACTGTGTCATAAAATTTAGATATCTGTTAGAAACTGTATAAAATTTTACCACATAAAATACCTCAAGTTAATTTTTAGTTGATAAAATCATGGTCATGTCAATTACTAGGCTATTTTATTACAAGAATGTATATCCTTGGGTGCGGCAGATAGATATGATTCTATAGAAAGATAAGGTTGGATAGTTAAATAAGGTCTTCAAAAACCTCAGAGACATGCAGAATATGGTATTTAAAATTCATTTTATTATTTTAAAGATTCACTGACAATGAGACAGCTTAACTCCTGGCAACACACAGCCTACCTCAAAGAAGATGATGAGCACCAAAGAACCTCCTTATGGAGATAAATGGCTTCAAATATGTTAAACAACCCATTGAGCAAATGTCCTCATTTTTCCACAGACAGAATTCTGCCTAAAATGGGCAAGCTTGGATGCAGGCAGAGTCAATGCCAAACACTGCCAAGACAGGGTAAGCAAGTCATCAATAGCTCCTGCCTCACAAATATGTCTGTCAGGTATATTGGGCCAGAAGACTGAAGAAGATGCTCCAACATTATAGAGAGTTTTGGGTGACTATTCAGGTAGAAAACTATCTATGTTATCTTCTCATTTGGAAAGCTCCTAACCTGCACTCCCAGCATAGTCAGGTAATCAAGTTTATTCTTTCTCAATGATCTAATGGAGTTAAGCTCAGTTTTACAAAGACTAATTGTTTAGTGGTTAAGATGTTTTTAGGTCTAGATAAGTGTTTTAAGTTGGTAATGGGAATGAATATGTGATGGAGATTGATTTACATTCAGAATTTTAGATGCACCAAGGTAGGTGCATCTGTCAAATACAAATATCCAAAACACTAAGAATGTAACATTTATATAATTTATGATTGTGTCATGGTTCTTTTTGCTGTAGTTAGGTTATTGCATATATGCATCATAATATAAATGTATATGTAAAAAATTTAAAAACTAATTAAAATATAATGTAAGTAATAAAATCTTTATATAATAAAATTAATAGTTGGCATAAAGAATAAAAGAAAAACTCAGTGTGTTTCTCCCCCTATTCCTCTACTTCCTCCTCCAGCTTCATCTTCTTTTGTAATGTTCAGGATGTAACTCAGATAATTAGCAAGTGTGCTATCTCTCACCTCTGCCCACAACCCCAACTCAGTGTTCTAAGTATGGTATATGACAATACGAAGACATGCACTGAAATAAAACAGTATGACTGCTTTCCGCCATTCCTGTGCTTTTTTTGTTTGTTCATTTTTGCTTTTTCATTGTTCCATCAATTTAAAATTTTAGAAGTAGAATTTAACAAAAACCACCAGACCCTACCAGACTATCTATTCTTTGCTGGCAACACGGGGCTTTGCAATACACAAGCCTTTTATTGTCTGGCTTACTAATATTCAGTAAGGCATTCAATAATTAGATGGAAAAGGTAATACAGTTCTGAGAACATTATGCCCAATTTCAATAATTCATATTAAGGATGTTTTACTGTATTATTACTTATATATATATATATATATATATATATATATATATATATATATATTTACAAATGTTTAAAATTCAATGTATGCATATAACTCACTGCCTTAGGGTATTGAATATGCTCTACTAAGTAGCTTTATCTTGCTTTAATAAGATCTCCATCCCTTGAGAGGCTCATATTTTCAGCTTATGAATTCTAGAAAATATGAGCTCAATTACTGTAGTGAGAATTTTGGATTCTTTTAAAACCTAGTTATGTTGGGAATAATTTTTGTTTTAACCTCAGGTGTGGGATATGGGACTGTTTTTGATTGCCCATGACAGCTAACTATAAATTGACTCTTCCTCTGTCAGGGTTGTGATTTTGACAGCTGAAGATAGTTTATGTTTGGAATTGTGGGGGCTATTGTGAGGGTATAAATAAGAGAGCCCTTAGAAAGCCTGGGGGAGCTGCTGCTCCTCTACTGCTGGTGGTTCCTGATGCTTCTTTTGCTGCTTACTGGATTACTGGTTGCTGATTGGAGATACACTGATGACAGAGAATGGACTTGTCCCAAGGAACTTGATACTCTTAAGTAGTAAGAAGTAGTCTCAGAATATCTAAGCACCCTTTGCCCTCTATACTTCTTTTTCTCCTAACTAATATTGGTAGGGAAATAGGTGGTATAGCGAGGTAAAAAAAAATCCAATAAACTAGCCAAAAGCCTGGCTACAGATGAACATTAAAACACATAGCCAATATGCATATGAAGAGTGTGTAAAAAGAGTCAGAATTATCCATACTGAGTTTGCCTTATTCACTTATAGTATAATAAAGGAATTCTTTTACTGGGACAGTGTTGCACTTGCTGGGTTTCTTACTTTCTTCCTCACAGAAAGGTGTTCTTGAATGAAAACCAGAGACAGGATAAAAAGGATTAGTACAAAGTACTTCTTGCTTAATAGCTTGTCAGTGAGACTACTTAATCTGAAAATAGTTAAAAGATTATCGCAAACCTTCAAAGGCAATGGATTTTAATCAGAGACCTTGACTCCAGATGTTCTACATCTTGAACCCAAACTATTTGAAGTTTCTTACACCAAGTCTTCAGAAAAAACCACAGACAGACACATTTCCTGTCAAAGCATTTATAGGGAAGTTTTCCATGATATATTTTATCACTCTGAAATGTGCTAACAACTAGAGAGAAATCTTTGCAGATTTAATTGTACTATATTAAATGTTTAAAAATTATTTGCCTGTATATTTGTGACTAGATTTTCTCACAAAAACAATAATTGTTTTAATATTTGACAATAGTTATTTCTATTTTTGTCAGAATTTTAATGGATGATTCCATGAACAAACATTTTTGTAACAGATTATTTCAAGGGGCAGTTCCATGAAGATTGAACTTGACCTCAGCATAGAGTTTTAGAATTTAGCTGGTTTTATCTTTACTGCTGTAAATTCTATGGACACTTACTTAGTTAGGGTTTTATTGCAGTAAAGAGGCCTCATGACCATGGCAGCTCTTATCAAGAAAAACATGTAATTAACACTGACTTACAGTTCATAGGTTTAGGCCATTATTGTCATGGTGTGAACCTTGATAGCATTCAAGAAGACATAGCAGAGAGAGTATTGAAATTTATACATGTGGGTCTACAGATAGCAGGTAGAGACAGAGACACTGGACCTGGCTTGGGCATTTGATTTCTCAAAGCCCACCACAAGTGGCACACTTTATCCATGAAGGCCACATCTCCTAGTTGTTCCCTGCCTATGAGCCTATGGGAGCCATTTCCACTCAAGCCATAACAAACTTGAACCCCTTTTACTATGCTGAGATATATCTATGTGATTATTCTGTACACACACACACACACACACACACACACACACACACACACACACACACAAACATACACACATGTACACACATGCATGCACAAGTCTTATTTGAAACAGAATTAACAATGAAGTCATTTTTTCCCATGAGAAATTATTGCACCAATCATTGCTTTAGAATTATGTTTCTTCTCAATAAGACAATTTTCAAAGACATAAGGTTATAGTTTTGTAAAATTTTTTTCACATTTTTAAAAGATAGTCATGTAAATGATAACCAAAACTCAGTACTAATTACAAAAATTATTAAATAATTAAAAGATATTTAGGTATTCATTACACTTTAATTATTGATGAACAAAGGTATTGTCAAATACTTTTCCAAATGTCTTTTACTTGGCATATTTCTATTGTATTTGTTGTAGCTGTTTTGATTTTAAAGAAAAAAAACCCTATATGTTATCTACACAGGGTATTTAAAAATGGAACACTCTTGTAGTTGTGTCTTTTGTTACTTTCATTATCCTAAAATATAAGTGAAAGTTTCAACACTGGGAAGGCATTTCATAATCACTAACACTCTCATTGCCTGCTTTTTTTTCTCCTTGTCAACCTGTACGACTTGTACGGGTTGGGTTTGGTGAGCACAGGAGCCGTCTGAAGTAATCTGTGTGAAAGGCACATAAAAAGACAAATGTATATGGAAAGAATTAACCAGGACCTACAAACATATCCTGAAGCATAACATTCAAGTCAAAGAATTTTAAATTTAACCACACGGGATATGAAAAGAAAATCTATATGGCACATGCTTTAGGAACTTTACGTTTTCTGAGATACTATTTCAGTTTCCCATGGCACTTTTATATAAACAGTTAAGAAACTGTAGCCATGAGGAGTAAACCCAATAAGTCAAATTATAAGTGAGTATATACCATGTGAGTCTTTCAGGGTCTGGGTTAACTCACTCAGGATGATCATTTCTAGTTCCACCCAAATTTAAGGATTTCCTTGTTTTTAATAGCTGAGTTGTATTCCATAGTGTAAATGTACCACAGTTTCTATATCCATTCTTTGACTGAGGGACACTTAGGTTGTTTCCAGGTTCTGGCTATTATGAATAAGGCTGCTATGAACATGGTTGAACATATGTCCTTATTGTGTGTTGGAGCATCTTCTGGGTATATTCTAAGGAGTGGAAAAGCTGGTTCTTGAGGTATCCCTATTCCCAGTATTTTGAGAAAGCATCAGATTGATTTGCAAAGTGGTTGTACAAGTTTGCACTCCGACTAGCAATAAAGGAGTGTTCCCCTTTCTCTACATCCTTACTAGCATGTACATAAGCTGTGACTGTATCATGGGGGAGGAGGTCCCCCTCTGTCACAGACCTAGGGGAGGGGAATAGGGTGAAAGAGAGAGGGAAGGAGGAGAGGGAGGATACAAGGGCGGGAATAACAATTGAGATGTAATCTAAATAATTAATTTAATTTTTTTTTAATCCAATAAGTGCAGGCCATCCACTATTAAATTGAATGTCACCTTTAAGTATATCTTTCAGGTCAGATCTCTCTTATTCCACAATGCCAGAAAACCTACTCTACCCAAGACCAACACAAATATTGGCTTCCATCAGGTAAAATAATCTAATTAATTCTTTTACAGTTGAGTTAAAAATAATGAAAACTGCCTACGGCATTGCTGGCTTCCTGGTATAAAGAAACAAAAATATTTTATTAATAAAAATTGAAGTAAAGTGGTAGCATGTTTTTTTTTTTCCCCCAGAGGACTCAAAACTTAAAATAAAAAGTAAATGAAACAATGGCACGTTTGGAGGAAGTAAGAAAGGGATCGGTCAAGAGAACTGATTCTGGTTTTTTGGCTACTATGGCACTTAGAAACATCACATCATTTTAATCATTCGTACGACGATAAGAATACCACTGTTTTGTTCGCTTCGGTCTGCTTAGCACAATCTACGGAACACAGAGAATGGAGTAGCTGACATTAGTTTAGTTTATTTGCTGAGCCTCAAGCTAACTTGCAGAAAGTTTACTTTCTCTGGACAAAATCTGAATATTGTCTCTTCATTTATTATAAATATAATTAGTAAACATCAACATAGTTTGCTGACACCAAATGTGATTTTAAATATGAATGGTTCAGTGTAACTCACCAACATACACTCTAAAGGGAGAAACTTTTACTTAACTCTAAAGTTGTCCATCTATGTAAGTACAATGCCATTCTAATTTTGAAAGAAAATTAAATTGAAATAATGCAAAGATAATCTTCTATTTTTATTACTTAACATATAGGTAAATAAAATAATCTTAATCTACTATGAATCCCTTCAAAGAAAGATAAAAAAAAAAGAAAAATAATAAGAAAAGATCTTTATAGTTATATAAAATGCAGTGCAAGATTTATAGAAATGGGACTTGCTACTGTTTATAGACTGCATATTTTCTCACAGGCACAGTATCATGCATTTGTAGACAATAACTTTTCAGTTTTGGCGTATAGCATATTTGATTGATATCCACATAGAGCTGATGAAATAAACTCATGGCCTTGGTATCCTGTTTCTGTCAATAATGGACTATATTCCTGTCTATATGGAAGTCACAGACAGTTTTAAAGTGACCTTCATCTGAGTGCTTGGCCTATGAGATATCACAGTTAATCATACACACCAAGAGAGGCACACTAGTAGTTTTTTACTGTAATACACAAACTGTATTGAGACACACCTTAATAAATAGCTTATATTTCTCCCTTCGCTGTTCTGGTCAAAATCAATAGCTTGTTAATCTCATGTTTCTGGTCACTAATTTTGAAAAGCCTGTTTTTCCTTTTAAATATCATATTTGAATTCTTACATATGAGTTTCACTTTATATTTTGAGTAAAATCTTTCAGAGCATGGTAGTTAGCATTTTAAGCTTGTGGATAGATATAACACACACACACACACACATATATATATGTAGAAATATATCTGATATACACAGTTATGCTCTCTCTTTATTGTTTATATACTGGCTTTTTACATATTCATATATCTGTGCTTGTAAAGTTTTTGAACTGGAAGAATATCTATCATAAGAACCACATTAAGAAAATAGAATTTAGCAGAATGTGGTGGCACATACCTTTAATTCCAGTACTTGGGGAGGCAGAGGTAGGCAGATCGCTATAATTTTTAGGTCAGACTGATCTAAATAGTGAGTAGCAGACAGCAAAAGCTGCTCAGGGAAAACCTGTCTCAAAGCCCAAAACCAAAACAACACCAAGAACAAAAGAGCAATAGATTTTGATTGATGTGTGTGTGTGTGTGTGTGTGTGTGTGTGTGTTTCTCGAGAACTATTTTATTTTTGTCTTCCTTTATTAGAAAAATAGTAGTAGGTTTTTTTCTATGTCTATAACCTATCTAGTCCCAGGTTAATGAATATTTTAGCAGTATAAGATGTGTGGTTTTTTGTTTTGTTTTGTTTTCTTTGTCTTATTGCATTTGTATGTTTTTCTTTTTTCTTTTCTTTTTTAATTTGGTAGAGACAGAGAAATAGTCAGGCAAGCCAGAGGGACTCAGACAGAAAGAAAGAGAAAGAAAGACAGAGTCAGAGAAACAAAGATAAATGCATAATGCGATGAGATTTGGGAGGAGTTGAGGGAAAGGGAACATTATTTGAATATTCTCCATAAGAAATAAGTAGAACAAAGAGAACAAAACAATTTAAAGTCTTCACTAAGGAAGTCAGTCAAATGTGGTTATCAATTGTTTACAAATGATTCAGAAGTGAGACTCTTAGTTTTCAGTCCTATGGAAAGATTGCAAATGTAATTTGAAAGTGGATCTAAATGTGACAATTATGGAGTTTAGGAATATAAAGTCAATCCCATTTCCTCTCCAAATAAAAGTCAGTTCAAAATCTGTCTTATCTACTACATTTATCAAAGCAAAAATTAATGGTCCTCTTAGCAAATGAAAGAAAAATCAATGAAATGATAATTTCTACACCAAGCCACATTACTGTCCTCTCAGTATTCAAGTGGGAGGGGGAAATATGTCACATCCCTTATGTAGTTTTACTGAATAAATCTTACTTGGAGTCTCTGTCTGTAATATGGTAAGTAAAAATAAATAAATAAATAAAATAAAGCACACGAGGGTTACATTTTTATCTTGGAAACTAACTTCAAGACAGCGGAGCCAAACACTCAATGTAAGTGCATATATAATTTGATTTATTTACAGCCTTAAAATTCTATTTTTTTCTGGACTTGATTTGCCATTTTAAAGTACTCCGCAGTAGGATTTGTTATGACAAAAAGATGTGCTTAAATATGCAATTGTTTTTAGAAGCTCACTTATTTCTTTGTAGCTCAGTTTGATCTTGTCAGGCATAATGTAGATAATTATAGCAGCAACAATACAAATTAATTACATATGCTCTTGATTTTTGATTTTGTGCTACCCTACAATGATTTTACATGCAAAAATCCTCGATGGATAACTCCCTGACTAGAATACAAAAGAATAAAAGTGTGTTTTGTTTTTCTTTAAAATTTAAGTTCTAAAGAAAGTTTTTAAGCATAAAGCTAGCTGTGAATAAAATTTTAGAGTGCAGATTTAACGTGTTATCACAATGAAACATTTTAGGAAGCATGAATCTGATCTACTGAACACATTAAGCCAGCTACGCTACCATTTTGAAACTTACTACTACATAAAAATTTTAAGCTAAATTTTAGGTTTGAATTTGCTACACTCTTGTAAGTAAATTGACAACTAAACTCCTGAGTGACCTGGCTTGAGAAATGATTCCATAAATGTAGAATGAAATCCAAATGCATGGTAATTTTTCCATATGAATTGACCTACTATCTAAACCATCTGGCTGAATTTTACAAATAAAAGTTGTAACACAAACAGATTTATTAATTTATAGGTTTTCTAGATTACATTTCATGTAACAAGGGCAAAATTTATTATTTAGATTGATATCAAGTACTGTAAATTATAATAATTATTAGCATATTATTTAACAAAAACTGTTGCTATTGTTACAATTAGAATAATGTTACTGACACAGAAAACACTCTTTCCATTTTTTAGCTTTTATTCATGTCCCAATTGTATAACATTTCTTCACCTTAATCAGCAAATATGCCACATAATTATAAAAGTTATAATGTGTACATCATAAACATATTATACAGAAGTGACGTTTTATATGAAGTGGCCAAGTTTGGTGTCAAGAGCCAAGAAAGCAGCTTCATCTGCCTTATGATGACAAATATGTTTTCCCCTTCATCAAAGGTACTGTCTTAGTCTGATATTCTAGGAAATAAAGTACCATTAGAATTCATATTTCTAAAAAGAAAACTCTGATTCTAAAAATTGATACATTCCAAAGGATTTCTTATTTGGGAATGTCTACAACTAGAATTAAACAAAGGTTGGCACTTTGAAGATATAAAGATTAATTCACACAATGTTTTAAATTATTATCAGACAATAATTGTACTGTTTTTTACCAAAAATATGTACTAACAAAGTTCTCCATAAAAGGAATGACAAAATGGGTGATTTTCCTAATGATGGTTGGCTTACAAATTTCCCCAAATAGAGCATACCCTAACCATGAACTGAAACTAAGTTATAAAAATGCCAATAATAGTCAGTCACTGTTGCCACTTTTAAAGGCTGGCAGAGGTCTTCACATCTTGTCCTCTCGTATGGTAAGAAGCAACTTGACACAGTGCATTATTCCCTACAAACATTTCTCTCTGTTGCTCCTCCTCCTGAGGGTCCAGCTCATAGGTGAGGGCAGGGGGTTCAGGACAAGGTGGTGAGCAGACTGGGGTCACCAAGTAAACAACAGAGTCTAGTAAAACAAACCAAAACCAAGGGCCTGCAGCTGTGGGCTCATTTCTTCAGAAAGAGACAGCAGGTTACATGGCTTTGGGTGACAAGGCAGGTTTCTCCACGCCATCTCCAAGCTGGCCAATGGATGTTCATCTCTGGGCAAACTCTCCAAAGTCAGGTCGTATACTTTCCATCAGTGGAAGCTGCTCCAGGCTGTGAGCCCTAATGGCCCTTTTCCAGCGATGCCCACATCCCTCCATTCACTAACTTTTGGTGCCTGAGAATTCATTGCTGATTTCATATCTTATTGTGATAAGGCAAATATGGCTGACAGAATGCCACTGTCCACTCAGTTTGAAAACAAAGGGAGACTTAGAGTCATCACTGCAGTACTGATAATACTTACAGTAACATTATAGGAACTTCCATCTTCAATATAGACATGTATATAACATATATACATACATATATACATAAATACATACCTATATACTCATGTATATACATATGTCATAAAGTCTGTGTGCTGTACCTTTAGTCCCAACAATCAGGAGGCAGAGGCAAAACTCTCAGTTTGAGAACAGTCTGGTCTACAGAACTAGTTCCAGGACAGCTAATACTACACAAAAAAACTCTGTTCAGAAACCAAAACAAAACCAAAAAAATCAACCCCGAAGTTATCAAAAGTGGATGGCAAAAATGTGAAAAACCCAGGATATTACCCTTTGAGCCTTCTATTTTGAAAGCATTTGTGTCTTAACCGAGGCAACTCATTATTGTTAGTACAAATTGTTTATTTCTGTAGCTTAAACATGAGTTTATTCCTTTTTGAGTTAATGTGAACACTAAGCAATTTATTTAACCTCTGAAAATGCAGTGATTTAGAATTTCTCTGCTTATAGAATTTGCTTTTGTATTTGTTCACATTAGTAGTTAAGCAAATAAGAATTACATTAATGTGTGAACACAGAAAAGCACATGAATTGCCAAGTTATAGTGATTTATAGAGTGATTTTCTTCTATATCACAACCATATTTCTGTAGGCCTATCCAAGAACTCAAGAAAAAGTACCATTCAACTCCTCCTTTCAATGATGATGAAATGCCACATTGGAAAGTAAGTTTTTCCAATGACATGCTTTTTAAATTTTGAAAGTGCTTTATTTTGACGTTTCTATAAATCAATAAGGACCTTACATGGTCATTAACACATCTAGATGCTATCAGAATTTTAAAGAAAACATGGAAGGAGCACCACTTAATATTCCAGGTATTTTCTTAATTGCACTAGGTAATTTCAATAAATTTACAAGCTTTAAGGTATCTGTGGGCCATTGATCAATTATTTTAATATTTGCCTGAAAATGAGAAAATAAATACTAAGAATTAAGTGGAGAAATACAGCTAATAGACAAAAAACTATTTGAACATATTTCATTTGCACAAGCCAAAGAAGGTTTGGGAAAATGCATAATTTTAATACATTTACAAGAATACATAATAAAAGAAATTAAAAAAAATTAAACCACAGGAAGTTTGGGTGAGTATTATGATCTGGTTGTTCTTTTCTGACCTCTATATCTTGTTTCTAACTTGGAGATAATGGAAAGACAAACAGGGAAGGAAGCTAAAAATAAACTGCTATTGCTTGGGTGGGAGAGATGGCTCAGAGGTTAAGAGTACTGACTGCTCTTCCAGAGGTCCTGATTTCAATTTCCAGCAACGACATGGTGCCTCACAATCATCTATAATGTGATCTGATGCCCTCTTCTGGCCTTCAGGTGTACATGCAGACACAACAGTGTTGACAAAATAGATAAATCTTTTAAAAAATGCTATTGCTTTCCAAATGAGAACAGTCACCCAAAACTCTCTATAATGTTGGAGCATCATCTTCAGCCTTCTGGCCCAGTGTACCTGACAGACATATTTGTGAGGCAGGAACTCTTGAGGCCTTGCTTACCCTGTCTTGGCAGACTTTGGCCATCAACTCTGCCTGCATTCAAGCTTGCCCGTTTTTTAGGCAGAATTCTGTCTGTGGTAGAAATGAGAACATTTGCCCAATGGGTAGTTTAACACATTTGAAGCCATCTCCATAAGGAAGTTTTTATGTGAGTACATACAAAAGATGCTATTGCTGTAGTCAAGAAATTCAAGCTGAGGAGAAGGTGAGCATTAAGTCATATGAAGCCATATGTGCATCCATACAGAACTGTATGCAGATCTATGCATTGATAGCTGCACACAAAAATGAATTAACATGAACTTGCATTAAAGCACATAATTAAGATGATTTGATGAGCTGTGAGGAAAATATGGTGAAGGAACTGATCACTAAGTGCGTAAACTTGACAAGCTTTGGAACCTGCAAAGAACAATTGCCCTAAGTAAACTCTGAGCAAATTCCCCATGTTCCTGATGGAGCTACTCAGATCAATTTAATCATCCACAGGCAGTGAATATCCAAACCACGTTGCAGGCATATTTGTTTAGAGGTAGTTTATTTTTTTCAAATAAAATGAAATTACTTAGAAGCACACTTCAGTGCTAACATAGAATTCACACAGCTCTCCACTGCTCTGCCCTCTAAGCGCTCTTGTCGTTCTCTTTGTCTTTGCTCTGATGTATATTAATTTGTATCAAGGAAAAGACATGTTCTGATTTGCAATGACTTCAATAACCTATCTATAGGCAAATTTAGAAAAGGAAATACCTGCAGACACCTGCCAGGAAGTCCATTACAGTGAGGCACAGTGGCATCCTCCTGACACTCCTGTTTTGCAGGTCATATTTCCACTTATTGGCCATTGATTGTTTCTTTTACAAAGCAAAAAAGCAATTTCTTGTTTTTGAAGGAGATTCTTCACCCTTTAGTATCACCCATTTGTGTTTTGTATTTTTAGCATGACTTGTTTTCATTTTACAAAAATCTACAATGGGTAGTTTTACCCTGCCTTTTTTTTGTTCTTCTTTTTACAGCATGTAAATAAGTTTTTCATAAAAAGTCATAATTACCAACAACTGATTTTTTTACATGTCTCTTCCTTTATAGTTTACATTCAAGATTCAAATGTAAACCCTGAATATTCCAACATATGTATTTCTTAAAATTATATAAGAAATGTATATTGAATATGTAGATAATCATACTGACATAAAATAGGGCTTTAATACATTGTTATGGAGTCTTGGGCCTTTGTGGGAGTATGGTTAAATTAAACGAAGACATATGTCCTATCATTTATACTTGGATTTTGTGACTTTTTAAGATGCTGTTCCTATAATTAAAAACACATTCTCGGAGAATTAACATTCTTAAATTAAACCTTTTCAGAAAATAATTTTATTTATGAACAACAAACCCTGTGGGAATACAGCATCACTCCAATATGCAAGGCTATTTTCCACTCTTACATAATTCCACTTGGAACTAAGCACACTGTTTCTTCAACTTCATCCGTAACCCTACAAATTTCAGGATCCAATCTATATGTTTGCAATTATAACAAGAATATATCAGACTCATTTGGATTCTCTATTATATTTTGGAAACAGATTTTATTTATTGTGCTAATTTTTAATCTCATAGAACACTTCTTTCAAGATAAAAAATACCCTTCAATTACATGTAAAAACTATTCCACATAATCTTAGTGAATAAAATAAAATGTTCTTCTTTATATTTACTCTCCAAACATATCATAACATCCTTTGTTCTTTTTTTGTGAATCGTGTCTACTTTTATGAAATGATTATGTGAGTATACGTGCAGTTTCCCATGTAGTTCAGAAAACTTCACCAGATTTCCTGGCCCTGGAGTTACAGGTAATAAGGAGTCATTCTCCGTTGATACTGAAGTTGAACTGTGATCCTCTTAGAGTATTGTGTACGCTCTTGGCCCCTTAGCCAGATATCTCATCCTTCTGATATTGTTTTTAGTTCTTAGTCTCATTCATGGATCCCAGGAACTATGAACTTTTATGAAATAAATTACTTAGGATTTGAACCTAGATGATAGTCTAAAGGCTTAAACACATCTTCTAGGGCACCCCACAGTTATACATTTTAATTACTCACACACATTTTATAAATGGACCCTTAGGACTTCTAGTATGCATCTATAACTGATTGTTATTTTGAGAAGCAAACAGTATTGCCCCAAATTGTTGCCAGCTCAATCTACAGACAGCTATCTGGTCCTCGTACTGAAACATCCTCTCTCATCTGTCCTGGATAGTGCCCTGCTTAAAATATCTATCAGGATGCTTTATGGTAGCCCTTTCAAAGCATTGGAAGTAAACGTTGTATTAGAATTGAGTTATATGTGTACATTAACTAAGAGTAGAAATGTATATACATATATATATACATATATATATATATATATTGTGTGTGTGAAGAATATTCTTACATTTGAATTCTGTACCACTGTATCTAAACTTATTTTGCATCTATATACAAAATTCTATATAGGTGGATTAAAATTATCTTGTGAGTGACAATTGAGGTATTATATTGAGTAATAGATTCAATGATCTACTTTTTGTTCTATCTTCCATGTACATTTCTACATTCCTTCTTTCTTTTCAATCACTTTGTCCAAACATGATGTCAATGTCCAGTATGTTGTAAGGAATGCATCCTGTCAGGTCTGATCCAATGTCAGTGCCTGGTTCTTTTGTTCTGAAAGCATATAATTTCTCACAAGTATTATAGAATCCTAAAATTATAAATGTATAAAAGGTATGTGTGATACATGTAACAATTAAGGCTGGATTTCTATGCTTTGTATGAGCAGGAAAGGAAGACATCAGTAAATCTTCATTCATGCAATATGAAGAATGGCATCTAATAGTAATTCATAGGGGTTCTGTAGCCAAAAAGAATCATGTCTATGCCTAGACAGTCACGTTTCATCCAGTCTCAGAGCTACTCCCATATGGTGGGATTAGCAATATAAATTACCAGCTTGTTCTGTAGTTTAAATTCTTCACATCCTGAATATAGCCCCCTCCTTCATTCCCTCCTGATCCCCACTCCATCCCTCATCCCCTCTCCATCCCTCCCTGAGTACTCAGACAGGGGAATCCTCTTCCCCTAATATGACCTCAGCTGATCAAGTCTCATCTGTGTTAGCTGAGACCTCTTCCTCTGTAGCCTGGCATGGCCATCTTGCCAGGGGGAAGTGATCTAAGTTCAGTGGCCAGAGTGCATGCCTGAAGTAGTCCTTAATGTCCAGACATGGGATCCACAAGGAAACTGTGCTACTACATCCAAGCAGGAGGTCTAGGTCCACATCATATATGGCCCTTGATTGATGGTTCTGACTCTGTTTTGTAGTGTAGTTATCCTATATTATGTGGCTAATGTCCAATTATGCGTAAATATATACCATGTGTGTCTTTCTGGGTCTGGGTTACCTCACTCAGTTATACAAATTAAATGTTAGTAGGTTAAATCATGGTCAACTCAATTGTTAGTCTCCTTTTATCACATTATGGGTACAACAGATAGATATGACTCTATAGAAAGGCAAGGTCTTCAAAAACCTCAGAAACAAGGAGAATATAGCATTTTAAAATGTTTTTTTATTACTTTGAAGATTCATTCACAATGAGACAGGTTAACTCCTGGCAATACCCAGCCTACCTCAATGAAGATGATGAGCGTCAAAGAACCTACTTATGGATGGCTTCAAATGTGGCAAATTAGCACTGTGTGAAAGGTCCTCATTTCTACCACAGACAGAAATCTGCCTTAAAAAATGGCAAGCTTGGATGCAGGCAGAGTTTATGGCCAAACTCTACCAAGAAAGTGTAAGCAAGTCCACAATAGTTCCTGCCTCACAAATATGTCTGTTAGATATATTGAGTCAGAAGGCTGAAGAAGATGTTCCAACATTATAGGGAGTTTTGGGTGAGTATTCAAGTAGAAAACTGTCTCTGCTGTCTTTCATTTGGAAAACTATTAACCTGCACTCCCGGCATACTCAGATAATCAAATTTACTCCTGCTCAAGTCTCTGAGGGAGTTGAAGACCAGGTAGCTTAGTTTTACAATGAAGCTTAATTGTTTTGAGGTTAAGACATTTTTAGGTCTAGATAGGTGTTCTAAGTTGATAATAACAATATGTGACGGAGATTGATTGACATTCAGAATTTTAGATGCACCAAGATAGGAAAGATGTTTTCTTCAAGGCTTTCAAACACAAATAGTCAAAACATTAAGAATGTAACATCTATATAATTCCTGATTGTGCCACGGTTCTTCTTGCCATAGGTAATCTATTGTATATATGTGTAATAAAAATGTATATATAAAAATAAAATAATTTTAAAAACTGAAAAAAAACCCGTACAATCCAGTAAAATTATTTTGCTAGTAGGAAGAAAATGTGCTGTATGGTAGAGAAATAAAATTTTATTAAAGCCAATATTAAGAGGCATTACAAACCGCCTCTTAGAATTGAATAAACTGACCAGTTTATTCTTCATAGTGTTTTGCTTACTGATATGACTCATGGCAATAATTAAATAGATAACAATGCTATAGTAATGTGTCCTTGAGAGAAATTAGGTGAACAGCCATATGTACTTTGAGAAAACAGCCATCCAGGTGGTGTAACAAGTTAATTCAAATACCAGTTTAGAAATTAGAGTCATAGAATGACGTGTCAATTCTGTGACACCTAGTATTCATTCAGCCTGCGTCTATTGAACTCAAATTGGTGAGTCGTACAATCTCAAACCATTTATGTCCAGCCAGGTGGGAGGAGCAAGTCAGTAACCAGCTTAGCTAACTCAAGTCCATTTTTGTTACATTCTTTGCAAATTAACACTTAGGTTTTGACCAGTTTCTTTATAAAACACTCCTTTTCTCTCTCTCTCTCTCTCTCTCTCTCTCTCTCTCTCTCTCTCTCTCTCTCTCTCTCTTCCTCTTTCTCGTCTCTCTCAACTCTCTCTCTCTCCTCTCCTTCATCTCTCTCATCTCATCTCTCTCTCTCACTCTCTCTCTCTCTCTCTCTTCTCTCTTTCTCGGCTCTCTCTCTCTCTCTGTGTGTGTGTGTGTGTGTGTGTGTGTCTATCTGTGTCCACAGCCAGAGTACTTAGACACATACAATTCTTTGTGTTCTACAACGTGCATAACATAAACCAGATACTAGAAACCAATTTCCTGCATCCAATGACTGCAGTACAAAAACAATCAAAGCTCATTAGCCCATGAGTATAAGCACATGGTAATTTCCTGCTTATTAACTATTTGATACCAAAATGTTAATAATATGATATTATCTACCTGGGATCCACTGTTATAGATATCTTATTTTAGACACCATTCAAAGCTCTATTTGGTCTTATTAATAATTACAATTCTAAGACAGAGATATTATCGATATACTTTATGTTCAATGGCACAGAAACTAAAGAATATGAGTTAGGATATTTAACAGTTCACTCATTAACAAGTGAAGCAGTGTTGTTGACGTACTATCATGATATACACTTTGTCTATTTCTGAGCACTAGTTCCCACTAGATCCAAACTATCTATTTTTAAGAAAAGTGATCAAAAAGAAAAAGAACTGATTTTGCACAGGGCAGATTCATGATACCCATCATCACACCTCATCTGTTTCAGCAACATATCAAGAATTGGAGGACTAGTGTTTAGACAGTCGTCCTTCAATTGAAACCAATTTCTAGTTATGTAACCATGCATCACCGTCAAACCTAAGAGTGAATAACCGTATTAGGAGGGGAAATCTAAGGATTTCTTTCATATAAATTAATTGATAAAAAGTAGAAAAACATGATTGATGAAAGTAAATATAAAAATTTTATGAAATTATATATAAAATTAATCATATAAAATATTAAGATTTGAGAGATTAAATGAAAATGTGTGTGTGTGTGTGTGTTTAGGTATGTGTATGTGAGATATGTGTGAATTTATGGTTTTTACAGTATCTAAAATACTAACATGTGCTCATGCGTAATTTTTCCTATGCTATGAGAAAAGTTTCCAAATTAAAATTGCAAAATCTTGCTTCCAAGGAATTGATTATTTTATTGTATATGATGCTAATTCTAATATTAAAGAAAAAATCAATTATCTTTAAAATCTGCACTGTATCTTTTATTGTAATCTTTCCATGTTAACAAGAAAAGCAAATATGATATACTAGTGTACAAATTTTAAAATATGTGTATTCTTCAAGGTTACATGAAAACAGTTGATTTAGTTATAAAATATAGAAAAACTTAGAAACATGTTAGGCAGGAAGTAAATCATGTTATAAAGAAAATTCTTCCAAGTTTTTATTGATTTGAAAAATTTTCTCAAGTTTCAAGTCATAAAAGTTTATTAATTTATTACCAATATGATATTTCCAAGTATTAAGTTGATCCTTCCGTTACACTGCTTTGAACAACTCTGTATACTTTACCCCTGATTCTAATCTTTTAGAGGCTAGACTCTAAGGCATGCTGAGTAGTCACCTTAATCTGTATGAGGAAAGGATGGTGTGTAAATCTTATGCACACATCCTGCTCCTAATTTGGATTTCCAGTGAGCAGAGAAATTCAAGGTTGAATTCTCATTGACCTTTTTATCCCTGCAGTTCCTATGATTCACTGCACCTGTACATCCAAAAATAAAACCTACTAGCTTCCCAATAAACCTTGATGGGTTTAGAACATATTCTACAACTGCTCATTTAAGATATGCATTACACTGAGGTTATTGCAACACTCACTAAAAGCCAACCTAAATACATTCCAACGAAGTTGAAGCTTTTAAGGCACATTTTAAAATCAGACACCAGGGATAGCACCATCTATTGGTAAAACTTACAATTATTACACTTTTGGATGTTTATGTAGAAAGTTATTGCTGATATTTTTGCAAAGTAGAAAATATATAAAATTATTAAAAATTAAGAGAACAAATGCTTCCTTAATACACTTCAACTTCTCATGACTTATAATGTTGAAATTTTAAATTGTTAGACTATATTTAATAAAAACTACTTTCTATCTTGTAAGTTTGATAGGGAAATTTGCAATGTGCTTACTATTATTGATATTGAAGGTCTTATTCACTATATGGTAAATATTACACCAATATTATTACAATGTTAATTCTCCTGATATATGCATGCTAGAACATTTTTATGAAAATATTCTTTAGATTTAAACAAGTTTTTATTAATCATGGAATAGTGAAAATATCTTCCACTTAATTATATTTTGCAGGTGAAATATTTGACAACAAACACAGTGTGGATTTATGGGTTCATCAAATGTTAAGTTAGCTCCTAAATAATATGTGGCATAAATCATGTGTGGCCTTACACACAACAGAGGCTAAGTTACATGCAGTTAGTCAGTGATCTAATTACAGGGTGGTGGGATTTTAGTGTAAACAGAATGATGAAGAAGAACATCCACCTAGAAGACATTTCTGCAGAGACTGTCTTTCTGTTTTTTTCCACTCCACAGCAAGTACCTTTTGATTTTATTTGAATTGGTGGAAACCTATGGTTATTTCACAGTAAAAGTCTACCATGGTGCCTTAATACTAAATTATGTCCTTGTGGCCTTATACTTTTTGAATCATTGGAAAGAATATAAAGTCTGGTCTCAAATATTTTGCTGATTACCTATTCTCCTGTACTACTAAGAAATATGTCCTGTACTACAGAAATTCAAATGCAGACATGTTACCACCCAAGTTCCTACCAGATCCACATTATGATCTATATGTGTTTTTTGTATGCATGAAGAGAAATAACTCTATTTGGCAATAAAAGACTTTTAAAACTACAGGTACGTAAGAGGAGAGTGAATATCAAAAAGCAGCGAGGCACAGTGGCGTGTGCCTGGCATCCCAGCACTCAGGGAGGCAGCGGCAGGGAGATATCTGAGTTCAAGGCCAGCCTGGCCCACAAAGCAAGTTCGGGACATCCACGACTACACAGAGAAACCCTGTCTCAAAACACCAAAAAAAAAAAAAAAAAAAAAAAAAGAAAGAAAGAAAGAAAGAAAGAAAGAAAAGAAAATCAAAACGCATTGTGTCAACATACACTCGGTACATCGGTTTGATTACAAGAGAAATGTTTGAAGTCCTTGGTGTCAAACCTCCCTTTCATATCCCTATATGTTTGGTAACTAACATTAGGGAGTAGTACTCTAATGCAGGCGTGTTGGTATAACATAAAAATCAATTACTCAATAGCAACAAACAAATTATAGCAGTTTTTATATATTTCTGTGTATGTGTGTGAGCTAAATTGTACATATTTTTAAAATTCAAGAAATCATAAACATGTCATTTTACAAGCATATTTACATATAAAATTTTAATATATATAAAATAATATGTAATCCTAATAAAATATATTCATCCTAAATGATACAATGTTATAAAATTTGAAAGCAATATCATCTCTAATACCGAATTCAGTTTTTTTTAGATCACTTAAAAAAAACTTGTTCACATTACATCTTGAGTGTAGCCTCTTCCCTTGTCACCTCCCGATCACACCCTTCCTCCCTCATACCCTCTACTTCCCTTCCCTACTCCACAGAGAGGTGAGGTCTCCTCCCCTAACATCTGACCTCAGCCTATCAAGTCTCATCTGGACTGCCTGCATCCTCTTACTTTGTGGCCTGGCAAAGCCACCTGACAGATTGAAGTGATCAATGTGTGGGGGCTAGAGTCAATGTCAGCCATAGTGTCTCCTCCCCATATTATGGGACCTACAAGGAAACTCTGCTGCATATCCACTACATCTGAGCAGGGGGCTTAGGTCTTCATGCATGGTCCTTGGTTGATGCAACCCCCTCCTCCACCCAGATTTGTTGGTTCCGTTGGTCTCCTCGTTGAGCTTCTGACCCTCCTAGTCCTTTTATTCATCAGCTCTTCGATGTGATTCCCTGTGCTCCATCCTGAAATTCGGCTGTGTCTCTGCCTCTGCTTGGATATCCTGCTGTGTGGAGTCTTTTCAATGACCTCTATGGTCCCTTCCTGTTCCTTCTCTTCAAGTGCTCCCAGAGTCTATTCTATTTTTTCTTCAGAATGAGAGTTAAACATTTTCCCTAGGGTGCTCCTTGTTATTTAGTTTCTTTGTTTATTGTAGTGTGGTTTTCCTATATTACTTGGCTAATATCTGCTTATAAATAAATATATACCCTATCTGTCTTCCTCGGTCTGTGTTACCTCGTTCAGGATGATCTTTTCTAGTTCCATTCATTTGCCTGCAAATTTCAAGATATCCTTGTTTTCATTAGATGTGTAGTATTCTATTGAGTAAATATGCCATGGTTTCTTTACCCATTCTTCAGTCGAGGGACATCTAGATGGTTTCCAGATTTGGGCTACTAAATAAAGCTGCTATGAACACAGTTTAGCAAATGCCGATGTTGTATGGTGGAGCATCTTTCAGATATATGCACAGTAATGGTGAGGCTGGTTCTTGAGATAGAACTATTCCCAAATTTTCTAAGGAAGAGCCAGATTGTTTTCCAAAGTGGTTGTACAAGTTTGCACTCCCGGCGGCAATGAAGAAGTATTTACCTTTCTCTACATCCTGGCCAGCACGTATTGTCACTTAAGTTTTTGTTCTTAGTTCTAAGAAGTGTAAGATGGAATCTCAGTCATTTTGATTTGCATTCCCCTGATGGCTAGGCACGCTAAGCATTTATTTAAGTGTTTCTAAGTCATTCAAAATTCCTCTGTTGAGAATTCTCTGTACAGTTCTATATCTCAATCTTTAATTGGATTATTTGGTTTGCTGTTGTTTAATTTTGTGACTTCTTTATGTATTTAGGATATTATCCCCCTGGTAGATATACCATTGGTGAAGATCTTTTCCTGGTGTATAGGCTGTCTTTTTTGTTCAGTTGACAGTGTCCTTTGCCTTACAGACACTTTTAGTTTCATGAGTTCCCATTCAGTAATTGTGGATCTTAAAGCCTGAGATATTGATGTTCTGTTCAGGAAGTTGTCTCCTGTGCCAATGAGCTAAGGCTCTTCCCCACTTTTTCTTCTAACAGATTAAGTGTGTCTGCTTTTATCTTGAGAACTTTAATCCACTTGAACTCTAGTATTGTGCAAGGTGGTAAATAAGTATCCATTTGAATTTTTCTACAAATAGATATCCAGTTAGACCAGCAACATTTGTTGAAGATGCTATCTTTTTTCCCTTGTATATTTTTGGTTTCTTTGTCAATAATTAAATATCTATAAGTGTGTGGGTTTATTTCAGGGTTTTTGGTTCAATTCCATTTATCTTCCTGTTTGTTTCTATACCAATACCATGCCATTTTTATTACTGTTGTTTAATAGTTCAAAAAATCAGTAGTCCTCTTTTATAGAAAAGACAAACATGCTGATAAAGAAATTAGCAAAACAATCCCATTCATAATATCCACAAAAAACCAAAAAGTATCTTATTATAACTCTAAACAAGTAAGTGAAAGACCTGTATGAAAAAAAAAACAGTTCAAGTCTCTGAAGAAAGAAATTGAAAAAATATAAGAAGATAGAAAGATCTCTCATGCCCATGGTCAGTAGGATTAACATCATAAAAATTATCTATTTCTGTCACATGAAAAATCATCTTGCCATGCACAAGTTCTCTAAACACAAATAATTATGGTGAGAAAGACATGATGAAAAGAAGGAGATAAAACCAGTAACACAGCAAACATATTTGAAAGTTCTATATTGACTAAAATTGGCATTTGAATAAAATTTCTTACAGACATGTGAGGGAATGTTAAACAAAAAATTGATTTTGTTTACTTACAATGTGAAGATAGAATGTGACCTTGAATTTGAAATGTTTTGCAGCAGTAGAGAAAAAGTAAATATAATCCTGTGTGTCCATACATGCTTCAAACGTATAAAGAAAGTCTCACTTGGGTATTACATGCCACATACTAAAGATAAATGAATACATTTTGTTCTTCTTAATGCTAAAGTTATTATTTGCAGGTAGAAGTTAAGCCTATTAATGCCATCTGTAATACATCTGCATTGTGTTACCTAATATTGGCACTTGATGCATTTGAGATAAATGTCATCCTATAGACTGCACAACAGAAGTAAAATTCTTGAAAATCATAAGAAATAAAAGTCTCATTTACTTACTTTGTTTCATGAGATCACCAGCAAACAATCTACAATTAAAGCAAAGATTTTTTTCTTTTTTGGAAGATTTTTTTTCTTAGTTACTGTTCCATTGCTGTGAAGAGACATCATGACCAAGGCAGCTCTCATTAAGGAAATCCTTTAAACAGAGGCTTACTCAGTGTTTAACCAAGGTAAGGGTAAGACTTTTATTATTACAGTAGGAAACATGGTGGAAGGCCGACTGGCAGGCAAGGGTCTAAGAGCTTATATCACAAGTCCAGAATGTCTAGCAGAGAGCAAGGACAAGGACGTGGTATGGCATTTTGTAACTTCAAAGCCTACCATCATAGCAACATCACCTCCAAGTAGGCCACACCTACTCTAACAAGGCCACACCCCCCAAACAGTTCCACAGAGGAGGAAGATTCATATAGATGAGCCTATGGGAGCCATTCTTCATCCAGTCAGTTCTTACCCAAGAAACTGTTAAGGGTACTGGATAAAAATACAGTTTATAGGTTCTTCAAACTCCACAAGTCCCTCTGGGTCCTGGTAGTTGGCTGTGTTGGACTTCTTAGGGACCTCTTGTCATCTCCAGGTCCTTCTGTTCTTTTGCCCATTTTCCCACAAGACTCCATATGCTTTGCCCAATATTTGCTTATGAGTCTAAGCATTTGTTTTGATCCACTGCTGGGTGGAACCTCTCAGAGGAAAGCTATTCTAGGCTCCTGTCTATGAGCATAGCAGAATATCATTAATAGTGTCAGGGATTGGCTCTCTCCCATGAGGTAGAGCAGACATTTGTTGTACATTCCCTTGCTCTCTGTTCTATCTGCTCTTTTTTCCCTGAAAAAATTGTATGCAGGGTAAATTTGAGGTCAAAGTTTTTGTGGGTGAGTTGGTGTTCCCCTCTGTCCACTAGGAGTCGTGTCTAGTTAGAGGTGCCCTTTTCAGTCTCCATGACCCCTGCTACTAGGAGTCTCAGCTAGAGTCACTCTCATATTCTCCCTGAAACTTACACTGTCTTAGGCCTTCAATATGTCACAGAGATGCTTCTATCCATGCCTTCTCTTTTCTTTGTAGGCCCTCTGTCCTCTGTTCTGCCCAGGTCTGGTTTCCACTCTCATTTGCCTTTCCTCCCTTACTTACCTTGATCCCTCTCTCCAACCACTTCCTCTGTCTTTTCTATTTCTCATCTCAATGATATTTAAGCATCGTCCCTTGGATCCTCCTTGTTTCTTACCTTCTTTGGGTTTATGCATTGTAGTATGTTTATCCTGCACAATACAGCTAAAATCCACTTATAAGTGAGTACATAGCATGTGTCTCTTTCTGAGTCTGGGTTACTTCCTTCCATGTGATCTTTTCTAGTTCTATCCAAAAGCCTGCAAATGTCATGATTTCTTTATTTTGAATAGCTGAGTAGTTTTCCATTGTGTATGTGTACACCAACCAAGGACCATGAATAGACTGGACCCAAGACCCCAACATAGATGAAGCTGAAGGGCAGTTCTGGCTTCATGTGGATCCCCTAGTAAAGAGAGCAGGGGCTATCTCTGACAAGGAGTTGGTTTCTTATTCTTTGATCACTCCCCCCTGATGGCGCTGACTTGCCAGACCACAGGGGAAGAGGATGTACTCAATCCTGATGTGAGTTGATGATATAGGGTGGGTGGGGACGGGGGACTTCCCTTTTCTGAGGAATAGGAGAGGGAAGGTGGGGGAAGAATGAGGTGAGATAAGGGAGGGGGCTGCAATCAGAAAACAAAATGAATAAATAAAAAACTAGTTAAACAAGAATAGAAAAAAATTAAAAATACAGTTTATTACTTAAAAAAAAAAGAACAACAACCATAAAACAAAAATTGGGAAAAGACAAATAATAGAATGAAGATCTGAATCCTACACAAAATCTAAGTAAGGCTTCTGGGCAGCAGAAAGGGAAGAAGGGCCTGGCCTCTTTCCTTGGCAGGTTTATAGACCAAGGCTGAAGCACAGCAAGTGGAGCCACCTGGTGGGGAAAGGAAAGGTCCTGGTGATCCCTTCACACAGAGCCCACAGTATTAGGTTGCAGGACAATGGTAAAGTTAAGTACGTTCCTCCTGAGAATCCAACGCTCTAGATAACCCAGTGGAAACAAAAGAAGCAGGTAACTTTTCCCCACAAGCACCTACCAAGAAAGCTAAGGAAAATAACACACTATCCACATCAACAGACTGGGTGGAGAATATAAGCAGGAATTGTGCCCTTCTAAAGGAGCATACCTTATGAACAGAAGCAAATGGTATGATAGTTGATCTCCCTGCAGATTGTAAGAAACCCAAGCTTTTAACAAAAGGAAAAGGGTCTATCCCAGATGGTCTTCCCTTTCTCGGGGAGTGGGTAGGTTGTGTACATTCTTGGTCCTTCTCAGGGGTGTGGATAATTAGCCACAGAGAAATATGTAAAAACACCATGAAGTTTCAAACCACGTGCCCATATTACTTCTAAAGCTGTTCGTGCACGTATGATTCCTTTCTATTCTCTTCTCAAATGGAAACTGTTGTGAAAACATATTTTAAAGTTCTGGATTTCTAAAATGAATATTTTGTTATGGAATATGTAAATGAGGAATTGTGACTAGGGAATTGTCTCATTTTTAATATACACAAACACATTATTTATGATTTTTTTCCTAAGAAAATAAAAATAAATAGTGTCAATTTTAAGTATGTGCATCTATGTGTAGGAATGTTTACATGAGTCCAGGTCAGTAGAGTTTGTAGAGATATAGGTGGTTGTGAAATTTCCAATTTGGGTTCTGGAAACCATGTTCAGTTCCTTTACGAGAGCATCACATAATCATAACTATTAAGCCATATATTCAGCCACAGTTTTAATTATTTTAACTAATTGCATGTATTATTGAAATGGAAATGCCTGGCTTCTTTAAAATCTCAGCTCTCTTATGTGAATACGTTTCTGTTTAGGTCTCAAGTGTGGCATGTGGGAATGTTTTCCACCATTGAAAACAGACCTGTGGTCTTTTTTTTTTTTTAGCAGAAAACAGACTCGTGAGAGGGCGCATGATACTTTGCTGTAAGCTGTCTCATGAGAGGAGCATGGTTTTTGCCACCTGTAAAACCATCCTTTTGTGGACTTGGAGAAGAGATAAATAGAAGCTCAGAGACATTGAAACAATGGTTTCGCTTCACTAGGCTTTGCAACAGTTCACATCACTTCACTGTCTTTGCTTTTCTACGTGTCACTTCCCAGAGAGAAACACTCCAGAGAATTCCTAGTAGCACTCCAGCTCAATCGTATCACTTCTTCTGACTAGCCAATTTGGCAGAAGAGTCTTGCTGTTTCTAGAATGTCGTGACTGCTGCTATTGTTTGCTGTTTGCGGGTCACCTGGTATTCTGATGACAAAGATTGGACTTGCCCAAGGAGCTATTTCTAAAGAGATGCACAACCCTCTTTCCTGCTATCCTTTTTTCCCCCCTGCTTGGGTCAGTGGATTGGAAGGAAGGTAGATGTCTATATGAGCCTCAAATAAAGCAGGTTTTTAAAAAAAATCTAAGCCTACAAATGGTAAATAACCACACAACTATTTTCTCTATAAAACATTTACACCTCATAGTGAACTTAATTCTCTCAATTTTCCTCAGATCAAACTACATCTTGAATAAGAGTAAACATGAACTCTGGTGTCCCATATTTGATCACTTCCCCTTGGTGGGGAGGCCTGGTGGCACTCAGAGAAAGAATAAGCAGGCTGCCAAGATGAGACTTGATAGTCTATGACCATATAGTGGGGGAGGAGGTCCCCCTCGGTCATAGATCTAGGGGAGGGGAATAGGAAGAATGTGGGAGGGAGGGAGGAATGGGAGGATACAAGTGATAATATAACAATTGAGATGTAATTTGAATAAATTAATAAAATAAAATATGAAAAAATAATTACATCATTAATGTAAAAACTATGGGTATTGTACCCAAAATATATGTGTGGCCAATATACCTCACAGCACTTATTTAATAATGAATATCTTTATTGTGACATGACAAAAAAAATTAATTAGGTGTTTGTGGGTGGTTTTCTTCTTGTCACGTCAAGTCTTGCCATTTTAATTGGCACTATATGACATATGATAATTCATTGTTGTTTTTTTTCAAAGATGGCCCTCTCCATTTCAAATTAGCTTAACTTAGAAATGTTTAGCAATTCTGGTAATATATTTGCTTATTCTAATTTACTAAGTTACAATAGGGAATTAATAATACATAAGTGAAAACAAAATTACCTAAATTGTTATATGGTCAAATGGATTAAGATCAAGATTAACTTTTCCCTTAGTTACACTATGTTGAGGCTTTACTTTATTTGCAGGGGCCTTTGTTTATCTGCATAGGGTATATTATCATTACTAACTTTTTTCAAAATTTAGCTTGGAACTGTGCTTTTCTGAGCAGATAATTGGCTGCCTGAGAAATAGAAAAAAAAATCCTATTGCTTTTAATTTCATAGAAAAAAGTCCCTAAGTACAAATCACATGACAAGAGAGAGTAAAATAAAGTGTGTGCTACTAGAGCGGAGCCCAGTGAATGACAAGAAACTCTGTAGAATGAAACACTTGAGTGAACAGATACCCCAGAAATGAAGATATCAAATGTTGATTTATGACAATACAGTGTATTTAAAGAAAATAAATGAAATATTATGTCAGGATCTAACTGTCATATTTCCTGGTCACTGTCCTGTTGACTGTTATTACCAAGCCAATATGTACGCCTTCTGAGAGTAGGGTCTAGAATATTTAGTAAGGGTCATTCTTAGCAGAGGAAAAGGTTCTGGATTCATTTCTAGAATACACCATTACAAACCTAACAATCTTATAGCTCTGTTGGGAAATGAAGTAAAGCATCAGGTTACTAGGCAACTCTGCAGCACTTTAAAAGCATATCTTGGAACTCACTTTGTTTCCCCTAATTGATTCCATCCATTTCATTTTTTAGTGTAAGTGGGACATCATGTTTAGAGATGTAGTGGACTGTTACTTTCAGTTAAAATGCTTGGCTATGGCAGCATCTCTAAATCAAATACTGACATTGAAATGTCAAATTGTAAGCATGTGTGTGTGTGTGTGTATGTGTGTGTGTGTGTGTGTGCGCGCGCGTGCATGTGCGCGCGTGCATACACACACACACATACACACACACACCTTTGGCAGTTCAGAATAGTATTTGAAGTTGTCAGCATAGTGTCAAAAAAGCATTAAAGAGTGAAGATGGATATGTTTCTTTACTTTAACATGCACTGAACGTTAATTTGCCTTCCCCAATTTTCCTACAATTTATCCCTACAATATAATTCATCAAAATTAATAGCAAATCTATCTCACAGCACTGCAGCCATACTGACATATCCTTGGTAACTAAACCATTGAACAAGATATCATCACACCCAGTATTGAAACATTTGTAAGAATTGCATCCATACATCATGTTTTGTAAGTAATAAGGTTTGTGTGGTTTTTTGTTGTTGTTGTTGTTGTTTTTTAAATCAATTTTGTCTCTTCTTTCCATTATAGCAGAGGTGAATACTAAACAAAACAATGTTATAGATGTTTTGTATTTAGGACATTTTCTCTAGGACTTGTTGGCTCATTACTCTGCATTTTACAACAGCATGCAGTCTACTTCCTAAATCTGTATATAGAGAATATAATTTCCAGTATACTGAGGGTCAAAGTCATAAGAGAGACTGACAGTTTGTGCAACATTGTCTATATATTATTATTCAATGTAGAATTTAGAATTGTTGAATTACTTTCTATTTTTATTATGACTTGGACAGAACAGATCTGCAGCAAGCAGATACTTTGAAAGATCTGATTATATTATAGCAAACAAATAAACAGAAATAACAAACAAAACAAAAAACCTTTTAATTTCTACTCTCCTTTTCAAATGTGTGTCAATGTCAGTGGTACATATTGTTAAATTTGGGTCTGAAATTACCCTCTTCAAAAAAAAAAAAAAAAAAAAAAAAAAAAAAAAAGCAAAACTTCAGCCAAAATCAGTCTGTTCATGTACTGTACCACTCTCTTGAGATACCTGAGAAATCATACTGTCACCAAGTGTTGCAAACAAAGTAAAAACAACTTTTAAGTTTTACTAATGACTAATAGAATAAATAATGTTGCTATGGAGGTAAAGATCACAGTAAAGGCACATTTCTAATTAGTACTCCAGAAAGCTTTGATCATGTTAAATATTTCATAGTGTGAAGAGTCAGATGAGAGAACGTAAACACTGAGTTATGGAGAAGAGAGTGGAAACATCGTGCTTACCACACTGGTACACATGCGGTCAGTGTACAGCTAATTAAAGCGCCATCCTTAATGGGAAGTGTTCTATAAACACATTTAGAGCATGATTTTTTTACAGATGTGTATGTATCCAAAAATGAGTATGCACTTTAATTGGGACAGGAAAGAACTTGCCTTTTTCCCCACAAGTACCATAATTATGTACAATAAGGGGTAAAAGTGGCAAAAGTACATCTAAAAAAGGAGTACAGAATCACTCAATAGAGAAAGTAATTTAGTCAATTACTTAGTCATTCTTAGTAGAAAATAGACCAATTGTGTCTGGAAACTGTTCTATCTTTTTTGGTTGGTTAAGGAAACTTTAGAAAAAGAATCAGGATATTTCACATAAGTTTCTTAGAAGCTGGTGAAAATAAAACTTCAAATCTAGTAATAAATTTTAAAATAAGAGCTCCTTTTATCAGTGCATCAATGAGTAACAATTATAAACGTATTTTTCCATATTTTTGTTTCATTAGAAAAACAAAATAAAACCTCCTGAAAACAGTGTCTTAAAATCTGAACTAAGCAAGGCTATCTTTCAGTGATTGCTCCTAACACATTTCACAGTCTAGAGTGTTCAATATCTTCATGCAAGGTAAATCCAGCAAGGTAAGTCCATTGGGAAAACACCTGCTTATTATATCAGCATTGGAGTATAGACTAAGGCAACTTGAACAGTGGTCAATCCAGACTGGTTCATTGAAGAAAAATTGATATTCACTATTAAAATAAAAGTTGATTTCCCAATATTTTCCCAATGATTTAATAATGACAAATTTAATGATGAATCAGTTATTGAAAATAAGGAAATCATGAAATTTGCAGGCAAATGGATGGACCTAGAAAAGATCATCCTGAGTGACTTGTAGAGGAATGTTAATCGAGAACATGGCTGTTCTGGCAAAAGATCATAGCCATGAAAATTCTGGGTCTTTGTGCTCTGGATGGAACACAAACATACCTTTATCCAGGAGACAGAGGCAAACATTTCTCAGTTCAGGGTCAGGCTGGTATAGAGAAGGTATCAGGAAAAGAAAAGCTTAGGTCCATGTATGGTGGGGCATGCCTTTAATCCCAAATGAGGTAAAGTTAGTTTGCAGAAGGAAGCACCCATGTTTGAAAGTAAGGTTTAATTAAGTAGCAGAAAAGGTGACAAATCGGAGATTTGACAGAATAGGCTGCACCCAATTCTTACCTGAAGAGAGAGGAAAGGGAACCTATTTAAGAGGCAGGTTTACAGAGAGAGGAGGCAATTTTACCAGGATGATAATTGAGAGATGGGTTGCAGACAGAGGTGAAGAAGAAACAACCGAGAAAATGAGAAGAAGCCAGAAGATTACTACAGATTGCTGAGTTAGTTTGAGTCCAAGTAGAGCAATTCTGGGCTGAGAAAGAAGCCAAGTTGAATATGTTAGCTGGGAGAGGTCTTTGAGCTGGAACAGCTGAGTTGAACCAGGCAGCCCAGAGCTCAGAAAGAACAAGTAAGGGTGAGCTCATTAAGCAGTAAATCTCAGAGGCTGAAAACATTCTAGGCCTAGATTAGATTGTACGAAGGCTAGAAGCTTCCAGTACTAGGCTTAGGATAGCAGAAGCAGGGAAGGAGGCAGTAAGCCTCCCGGACAACAATTGAGCAAGGAGAATAAATGTTACTTTTACAGTACGATAACCCTGACCAGAAAGACTCACAAGGTATAAACTCACTTATCAGTGGATAGTAGCCATGTAGAACAGGGAAAACATACCTTAATCCACAGACCCAAAGAAGCTGAGTAACAAAGAGGCTAAATGGAGGAAGCTTGAATCTCACAGAGAAGGGGAAATAAAGCAGACATTGGAAGTAAATGAAGAGAGGGGGCTGGGTAGAAGACTGGTTCTTAGTCTCTAAATGCTAGAATGGATAAATGGCCAGACATTATGCTCAGACTCTAAATTAGAGCTCAATCGGGTCCTTCCCCTTGAAGATCTGGGAACCCTGCAGAAAAGGGGAAGGAAGAACTTCAAAAGTCAAGGGAGAGGGAAGACACGAGGAAAACATGGCCCACTGAATAGAGACTGAAATGGAGAGTACAGGGCCTGCCATGGGCCTGCACTAGGTCCTCTGCATTTATGCTAGGCCTGTTAGTTTGGTGGTTAGTTAACAGTGGGAGCAGGTGTGTCTTTGACTCTTTTACCTGATCTTGGGATTCTTTTTTTTTTCCTATTGTGTGGGCTTGTCTAGGCATGATATGAGGACTTTTGCATTGTCTTCTTGTATCTCGTCTTGTTCTGTTTGGTTGTCTCTTAGAGATTTGCTCCTTTCTGAAAGGGAAATAAAAGGGCAGTGGATCTAGAACAGAGGGGAGGGAGTAGGGAGGTGGAGAGAGGGAAAATTGTTGTCAGAATGTATTGAGAGAAGAATTTGTTTTTAATGAAAGTAAGATAAATATTTTTTCTTATTTTATATTCACTGTTTGTAAATATGTGTTTTCATGTGAAAATGAACACATATATTTGTACATGCATGTGGAGGTTAGGACCTTAGGTTGTGTTTTGTAGTTGCTATCCAGCTTGGTCATAATTGATGCAGCATTTCTTCTTGGCCTGAAGCTCTCTTAAGTCTGAGTAGGCTGCTAAACTGAATTCTAATCCTATTTCTGACTCTCCAGTGTCAACATTCAGTTAAACAATTTTGAGCCTGTGATATTCATCTTTTTTGTTGTTGTTGTTGTTTTTTGTTATTGTTTGTTGTTGGTTTTGTTTCTAATATGTTTACTTTTACAGTTGCTGGAAATAAGCCTTTACATAATGTTTTATTGTATTGATGATGTTTAATATTAATATAATTACTTTGAATTTTTAAGAAAAGGTATTACCTGGTTACCCAGATGACATCAAGACTAACCTATATTACAGTACATATTCAACCTTATAATGCTTCAAGTTTCATCTACTGAATACTAAGGTAAATGGACTGATTTCAGTATCATTTTTCGGTATTGTTTTTAATAGCTATGGGAACATAATTTCCTAAATTATTATATTTTACTGAAGCATAATATTAAATAGCACTTTTTACAGTTTGAACATAACACAAAGTGATTACTACAGTCCATGAATGTGGATATTAAATAATTTCTAGTTATTCACTTAGTGAATAAGTTATTTCACTATCATGGTGTGCTATATCCAGAGATTTGACATACTTTAAAAATTCCGAGAATTTTCCTGTGCTTGCTAAATCATATCACCTTGAATCATAGCCAATTAAAATTTTTTTTGTCACAAAAATATTTGAGTTATAAATCCTGAATCAGAAAAATCCAAAGAGGACATGGAGAAAGAGTTCACATCTCTTTGTGAGAATAGTTAACAGAAAAAGAAACTTAAAATTTTATATGTTGAAGTGTCAAGATTGCAAAGAAGTAAAATGAAGCTCAAAAAGAAAGGAACATGGTCAGATAAGGACATGCTCCATTGGTAAGACCAGTTCCTGTATAAGTACACAAGCCTGAGGTTGAATCTGAGCACAGTTGCACATATCTGTAATTCTGACACTGGGAAAATGGGGACATGTGCATGACGAGGCTCAAAAGAACCACAACAGCCAAAATGTGAGGTTCATGTTAGGAAATAAGGAGGAGTGTGTTGAATGAAGGCATCCAAATGTTTCCTCTTCCATCCACATATACCAGGCACATAAAACCAAACATAAAGCATGTAAACACCACACAAACAGACACACATTCACATACTTATGAAACAAAAGAGGCAAAAGGTTAATGTTTTTTCTTGTTTCTTTTTTAAAATTTTATTTTATTAATTTGTTCCTATTACATCTCAATGGTTATCCCATCCTTTGTAATCTCCCATTCCTCCCTCTCTCCCATTTCCCCCTTACTCCCCTCCCCTATGACTGTTTCTGAGGGGGATTTTCTCCACCTGTATATGCTCATAGGGTATCAAGTCTCTTCTTGGTAACCTGCTATCCTTCCTCTGAGTGCCACCAGGCCTCCCCATCCAGGGAACATGGTCAAATATGAGGCACCAGAGTATGTGTGAAAGTCATACGTTTTTAAATGTATAACTTAATACCTATAGTGTTTATTAAAGTAAACCCTTTACATAATAAGTGTTATCAAGACAAACAAGTTTACAGGGAAACCCAACAGAAACTTGATTTCATGATAATGTAGTATTGGGAACAAACTGAAGGAAATACACAATATTATTATTAAAATATAGTCTGATTGTAATGTACAACAGCTCGATGAATATAAAGTGATATTGTCAGAGTATATGTGGAATGCTTTGAAATAAAAACAATATGAAACTTACAATGAGAAATCATTTTGGGTGATAGTTAGGTCCACTTCTGTAAGTGGATACAACCACATTTTTGTCTCATCCTCATACTTTGTTCACGCCATCATAGTAAAATACTTTTCTACATAGACAATGTAGCGTCTATGGTTAGGATGATAATTAAAAAGGAAAATATCTGAAACAGAATTGAGGGGACATTAACAAACTTCATAAGCATAGTGATTGCCCTACGGTAGCAATACATTTGAAAAAACATATACATCAAACAATAGATTTATACAGAAGTTTGCTTCTCTAGACTTGGTTTGCAGTTTTCTTATAATATTTTCACATAATGCAATTTATGTTGACTTGATTACAGTATCTATGATTTTATCTAATGAAACCCTCAGAGAAGTGACTCACAGAGTATTGAATTAGAGCTGTTGAGGTTAGAGGTAATCATCAATGTGATAAGTAAGAAAAGTGAAAGATTCTTGTTATTTTTACATATAAATATGCAGTCATAATAACTTGATGTGTCAGAGTTACCTATAATACCCTTAACTTCATGTTAAACATTTTATAATTAATTTAATAATTACTTGAAACCAATGATATTATTTAAGCAATAAGCATGACAAGAACTCAAGTAGTGTGCCCTTCCCTTGCACTAACATCTGGAAAGGTAGAAAGATTCTATAACTCATAGGACATGATGCCAAATATAGGCATACAAAATCAGAAGTATATGCGACTTGTAATCAGGCCTGAAATATTAACTTACATATAATTCTGAGATCTTTGACCTCAGATTTCTATGTCATTTGGAAATGAGTTCTATTCCATTTGGAAAGCAATGAGTTAAAAAAACTTCATGTTTTTAACCCTCAAAATAACCATAGCCTCAATCCCAGTATGTAGTTGAGTAAACCTGGAAGTGACTCACAACCTCATAGGCAATTTTTTTTTTTAAGTCTGGAGAAAGACTGATTAGTATCATGTCAAAGGCTCAGCAGTATCAACAACTACTGATAAACTCAGGTGTTCTCACTCTACTGTTCTTGGCCAGATCGGTATATTGTTCATGCTTAAAAAATACCTAGCTTCCCCACTTTTTATTCTAACAGATTTAGTGTGTCTGGTTTTATATTGAGATCTTTAATCAACTTGGAATTTGGTTTTATGCAGGATGGTAAAAAGGGTCTACTTGCATTTTTTACATATAGACATCCTGTACAGCCAGCACATTTGTTGAAGATACTATTTTTTTCCATTGTATGGTTTTCAGTTCTTTGTCAAAAATCAAGTATTCTTAGGTGTGTGGGTTTATTTCTAAGTCTTAATTAGATTCCACGGATTCCCCTCTCTGTTTCTATGCCAGTATCATGCAGTTTTTATCACTGTTGCTGCATAGTACAGTTTGAGATCAGGATTGAGATACGTCCAGAGGAACTTTTATTCTTTGGGATTGTCTTAGCTATTGAGGCTTTTTTGTTTTTCTGCATGAAGCTGAGAATTGTTCTTTCAATGTCTGTAAAGAATTGTGTTAGCATTTTGATGGAAATTGTATTGAATCTGTGGATTGCATTGGTATCATGGCCATTTTTACTATGATAATCCTCTCAATCCATGAGCATAGGAAATCTTTCCATATTCTAGTATCTTCCTCAAATTCAGAGACTTGAATTTTTTCATACAAGTCTTTCACTTGTTTTTATAGAGTTAAACAAAGACACTTTGTTTTTGTGGCTATTGTGAAGGATGTTCTTTCCCTGATTTCTTTTTAAACCTGTTTATCTTTTGTTTATATGAGGGCTACTTCTTTAGGTGATTTTGTATCTAGCCACTTTTCTGAAGGTGTTCATCACTTGTAGGAGTTCTTTTGTAGAATTTGTGGGGTAACTTATTTATATTATGCTATACTCTGGGAATAGTGATACTTTGTATTGTGTTCTTGGGCACAGGAGACAACTTCCTGAACAGGATGCCAAGAGCTCAGGGCCTAAGATCAACAACTGATAAATAGGACCTCATGAAACTGAAAAGCTTCTGTAAGGCAAACGACAGTGTCAACAAAACAAAATGACAGCCTATAGACTGGGAAAAGATCTTCAGCAACCCTACATCTGACGGAGAGCTAATATCTAAATTATATAAAGAACTGAAGAAATTAAACACTCCCAAGCCAAATATCCCAATTAAAAATGGGATACAGAGCTAAACAGAGAATTTTCAACAAAGGCTTACTGAATGGCTCAGTAACACTTAACGCAATGCTCAACATCACCGGTCATCAAGGAAATGCAAATCAAAACAACTCAGAGATTTTCTTTACATCTATCACAATGGCTAATATCAAAAACTCAAGTGACAATGCATGCTGTCTAGAACGCGGAGAATGGCGAACACTCTTCCATTGTTGGTGCGAGTGCAAACATTTACAACCACCTTGGAAATCAACCAGGTTCTTTCTCAGAAAATTTGGAATAGTTCTACCTCAAGGACCAGCTATACCACTCCTGGGCATAGACCCAAAAGATGTTCCACGATACAACAAGGACATTAGTTTAACTATGTTCATAGCAGCTTTATGTGTAAAAGCCCGAATCTGGAAACAGCCTTTATGTTCCTCAGCTGAAGAATAGATAAAGAAACTGTCTTGCATTTACATGAGGGAATATTAATCATCTAATAAAAACAAGGAAATGTTGAAATTTACAGGTAAATGGATGGAACTAGAAATTATCATCCTGAGTGAGGTAACTCAGAGAGATGCATGGTATATACTCATTTATAAACTGATATTTGCTACCTAATACAGAATAGCCACCTTACAATTCACAGACACACAGGAGATAAATAACCAGGACAACCTGGGGAGAATGCTTAATTCTCATTCTGAAAGGCAAAAAGAATGGACACCGGAAGCAACTGAAGAGAAAGTACAGGATGGGAGCCTACCATAGGAATCCTCTGAAAGACTCCACCCAGCTAGGGGGCTGAAACAGATACAGAAACTCACAGACAAACTTTGGGGTAGATCACAGGAAGTCTTATGGAAGAGTTGGGGAATAGAAAGACCTGGAGGGGACAGGAGCTGCACAAAGAGATGAGTGGAACCAACAAATCTGGCCAGGGTTGTGGGGAAATGAGTGATGCAGAGACTAATGCACCAGCTAAGGACCATGGATATAGTGAGGACCTAGATGTTCTGTTCAGATGTAGTAGATAGGCAGCCCGGTCTCCTTGTGTGTCTCATAATATGGGGAGTAGGGTTTATTTCTGGCATGGACTCTGATGTCCCTTCTTATCCACTCAACCCTGGCTGGGTGGCCTTGAAGTGCCACAGAGGAAGTGAATATAGACAGTCCAGATGAGAGTTCATAGTCTGTTGTCAGATGTTAGGTGAGTAGGACTCACCCTTTCTGAGCACTAAGGGAGAGCAGTATGAGGTCGAGGGTGGAGCCAGGAGGCTACAAGGAAGTTGGCTACAATTGGCCTGTAAAATGAACAAATTAAGAAAACTCTCGCTTAGCTACATTGAAGTGACCTGCAGTTTACAACTAAAATCTTGTTATGTCAACAGTAAGGAGCATCTCAGAGACATACACAGAAGACTTTAGTGCTGTGTGCTTTCACAATTCCCAGTTACCCTTTCATAAATTACAGAAGGTAGTTTTGTATTTTTAGTGTCAGTATAAATTTCACACCACCACCAGTCCTATGAATGAAAAACAGCTGCAAGCTTCTGCTGTTTTCTCTCTACGACTGATGCCATTGATAAAACCTGCAAACACAGTGTGAACATACAACTGTAAGAAATGGCCTTTACCACGCTGATGAAAGGTAGATGTTATTCTATCAGAGGATCTCCACTGAACTCAACTCTGATAACTCTTATGTTTGCCATGCCCAAGTGGTTTTACCTCAAAGATACTGTACAGAATAATAAGACACCTGGGTAATTTTCCAAACTAACAAACATACTTCTGAAAAATTCTCTGATTCATATGTTCTACGTCTGAAAATTAAAAGTCAAATATCCTCCTTACTGTTTGGAAATATATTCTAAACTCACAGTGTTCATGGTAGTATATTAACTATAGTATCTACTGAAGTAAATGATTAATAATGAAGGAAATAATAAAGAATATGTCATGAAAATTTAATAAAAGAATTACTTGAAAAAAAAGTTGATTTATTACATATATGCAACTGACAAAGTAACACAAAAAAACTTTAAACAAAAATTGACAAAGTAGAAAAGAGAAATACAGTGTACCACTATTAAGATTATGGAGAATTCTTATGTTATTCTTTTAATAACTGACAGAATTCAACACAATTATATGCCATTGCGCATCTCAAGGATACTACTCTATCTGTTTAAGTTTGGTACATTTTCTCTAAAATTAAGAACAAGCCCTTTCCCAATTCTGCTATTCAATGTGAAACTCAAAACCCTTGGTAAGCTATTGATGGAAATAAACACATAAATGGTTAAGATAAAGAAAAAATAAACCCTACAAATTGACTCCTTTAGTTGAAGTTCTTCAGACATATAATGGTCTATTTACACAAAGAACAGAGACTTGATAAATCCATTTATGTAATACGTAGACAGAAGCCTATTGCGTAATTCAAATGTTGACTATCGATAGAAATTTAAGATATTTTTGTTAAACTTCTGCTTAATGTATTGCACATATGCAACTCATTGAAAATGCGATTTAGGGTTTAGTCTTCTGAAAGCTAACTATTGCAAATGTTCATTGTGATTAGAGATGCAAATTAGTAGTTAGCTATAAATACTCTTATTTTTAGTCTTGTTAGATACTAGTTTAGTTAATTACAGAAATAAGCTTTAATTAGTTTCTTGTATATGTTTTCAAGATTAAGCAATAGTACACAGCTAGAAATAGGCAATGCTTATCTATTTAAATATACTGACACACATAGACGCTACATGATAGATAGACAGATAGATAATAGATATGATTATACTATATAATATTAAATAGATAATCTTCAAACACTTAGAAATCTATAGAATTAATAACATTTAATGATGTTTTAATAATAAAGGGCTTTTCTGACAGAGAGACACATCTGCTCCCGGCAGCACCTCCAATATACTTCAGTGAATATGATGGGCGTAAAAGAAAGAAAGGTGACAAGATAGGGGGGGGACAAAAAACTGTATCTTGATTGCTGATAGCAGGTTGACAGTCCAAGCTGTGAACAAACATGACCCTGGGAAATTGACTGTCCATCTTTGTAGAGACCAGGTAGGCCGGTCTTTCAAAATTCCTGCTTCAAAGAAAAGTATGTCAGACATTCTGGGCCTGTAGGCTAAATATTGGATGCCCCAACAATACATAGAAATCTTTCATGACTGCCAAGGCAGTCAACTTTCTCTGTTATTTCTATACTTTTGGAAACTGCTTACCTGCATCCCTACATAGTAGGTAATGTTTCCTTCTCAGGTCTCTGAATTGAACACTAGATTTTCATAGTCCTGCTACAATTAGCTTAAGTTGCTTAGGATTTTAAAACCTGATTTTAGGTTGGCAAATGTAAGTTATGATAAAAAATAAGTAATTTTGGATAACTCTGACTGCTATGATTGTGGTTGGTTTTGCTTGATTTCTGGTTTACAATCCACCCAAGGAATTGATTCTAAAAAGATCTACCTCTCCTGGCCCTATTAACTTTCTTTCTCTTCTACAAAGGGTAGGTAGGAAGGGAAGTAGATGTATTAAAGAACCGCAAATAAAGTTGGTTTAAAAATATCAGAGCTGGCTGTAATGCACAATTAAGAGTAGCAGTTTTCACATACAAAGTAAATATCAGAAAGTTAAATATTTTCTATAAGGATATATAATATTTAAAGCTTTCCAAATGCATTGTTAAAAGAGTTAAATATACCTCTAATAATCAGTATATCTATATATAAAACTGCAGAACACTGATGACAATGACAACACTTATTCTGACACTATCAATGCCTCAATACCATTGTAAAGTATTTTTTTAAAAACTTGCATGATGTTTGGTATATGACAAAAATGATTCAAAAATGTACATGAGAAGATGAAAGTTATAGACTAAATTATGCAATAATAATATTGAAACATTAGAAGACACACAGATTTACACACACATAATTCAAATGAGAGTAAGGTAGGAAAAAAGTATCAATCCACAGAGTGTGATATAACACGAGATAATAGCAAAATACATATACTGAATTATTTTAATTTTCCAGAAACTCCCTAAAGGTCACTTTATTGATGATAAATTTTAATAAAAGTGAGTCTGTGACAATTTAATATCTATTAGTTAGAGTTAAACTCAGCACTGACATCTTACAGTACATTTCCCCCAAATAATTTAAAATTGATCATAGGTGGAAATTTAAAGTGGAGATATATAAAAAATTCAGAAGAGACATTATGAGACTGTCCATATGACCTTTGGCTTATACATTAAAATTTAAGTATGAAGCCAAAATCCTGACCCATGAATAAAATAATTGAAATGTTGGACTTCATTAAAATTAAAATAATCTTTATGAAAAACATGATTCAGGGAATAAAAGGCAATACACAGAGATAAAATCCTTGTAAATCACATCTAACAAAGACTTTGTTTCCAAACTACTAAATGAACTTACTACATAGCAGAAAATAGATCTCTCTCTCTCTCTCTCTCTCTCTCTCTCTCTCTCTCTCTCTCTCTCTCTCTCTCTCTCACACACACACACACACACACACACACACACACACACACACACACACACACACACATAGGCAAGATATTTTACCAGACTCATCCCCAGAGCAGAGAGATGGCAAATACAACAAGACCATGTGATTATAACGTTTATTAGAATAAAATCAAATGTGACTTATATAAAATACATTTGAATTCCAAAAATGTCAAGTACTGAAAATTTCTATTGATGGAAAATGTGTAAAATTATAAAAAAAAAAAATATCATCACTGGTGAGTTTAGTTGACAGTAAAGAAACTGTGGAAAAATATTGGGAGATCATTTGAAGTTAAACATTTATTTGCTATATACTCCAGGTATTTTCGTAAGTAACTTTAAAAATGTATAAAAGCATATTTTAAAAATTCTATTGGAACATATTTTCTAACCATTTTAAAATTATTATTTGAATATATGTGTCTTTGTATAAATGAGGGAGAGAGAGTGAGACTCTTTATTCATAGTCACCACAAACTGGTAGTAGAAATGTCCCAAGTAGATGAATGGATAGAAATCGTTATATGGATATAATAGACTATTTTTTATCTTATAATAGTGAGACTCCCTGCTGGCTCACACACCATACCTGCTTGAAAATTAGGTAGGTTGTCCCAGTCACCCAATATCATCCCCAGCTCTACAGAAGAACAGTCTTTGTAGCTACCCATCATATCTTTGCTCTCACCTTTTTTTTTTGATTCCCTTTCTAAAGCTCCTCCCTTCCACTAGTTGTTTTGCCCAAGACCCCAACCCCAGCAGACACCCATTGCTAACAAAAGGCCCTTTTCTCCCTGGGCAACAAGTAGACTGCAGGTGAGTTCACTACTTTCCTGCTGTCCCAGAGATAATCCACCTGCAAGTCTCATTAGCAGCTTTGTATCAGGAAATCTGCTACAGACTACCTTTCTCCTCTCACCTCTCTCTCAAAAGAACACAAAGATATTTATTCATGAATTTCTCTTTCTTCCTACTCATTGCATTAACCCAGTCACAAACAATGGCCATTCCCTTGGAACAGACCAGCTAGGAAACAAGGAAACAGGATCCAACTCCAGAAGACACCACCAAGCTAAACATCGTGACACACTGACAGAAATTAGGTCACCTGCCAACAGCAAATTAAATTGAGAGCAACTTAAAACAATTCCACTAGAATCAGAGACAAGATAAGGTTGTCTACTATCTTCATACCTATTCAACTTAGTACTTGAAGTTCTAGCTAGAGCTACAAGACAACTAACTGAGATCAAGTGGATATAAATTGGAAAGGAAAAACACAAAATATCACTACTTGCAGAGAATATCATAATACACTTAAATGAACCCAAAAATTCTACATAAGACTCCTATAGCTGATAAACACCTTCAGCAAAGTGGCTGGAGACAAAATTAACTAAAAGAAATCATTATCCCTCCTTTATATAAATTATAAACAGGCGGAGAAAGAAATTAGACAAACAACACCCTTCACAATAGCCACAAATAACATGAAATATTTTGGTTTAGTTCTAACCAAGCAAGTGAAATACCAGAATGACAAGAAGTGCAGGCCTCTACAGAAAGACATTGAAGAAGATAGCAGAAAATGAAGAGATCTTCCATTCTGATGGATCGGTAGGATTAACATTGTAAGAATGGCCAAATCTACAGATTTAATGCAATTCCCATTAAATTCCAATACAACTATTCACAGACTTGAAAGAAGGATTCTAACCTTCATATTGGGAAAAAATACAAAAACAAAACAACAACAATAAAACAGGATAAGAAAAACAATCCTGTAGAATAAAAGATCTGTAGATATCACCATCCCTGATTTCTAGTTTTATTACAGAAAAATAGTAATAAAATTGCATGGTATTGGCGTTAAAATTGACAGGTTTATCAATCGGATTGAATCAAAGACCCTAAACACAGCCACATAGCCAAGGATACTTTATTTTTGACAAAGATGTCAAAACCACACAGTGGAGAAAATAAAGAATCTCCAACATATGGTACTATTCCAACTGGATTTTTACATGGAGAAGAATGCAAATAGATCCATATTTATCATCATGTACAAAACTTGTCCAAGTGTGTCAAAGACCTCAACATAAAACCAGATACAATAAATCTAGTAGAGCACAAGTTGGGGCAAAACCTTGAACTCATTGGCACAAGAGACAATTTGTCAAACAGAACACCAACAGCTCAGATTTTAAGATCAACAGTTTATAAATTGGGCCTCATGAAAATGAAAATGTTATGTATGGCAAAGGACACTGTCAAAAAAACAAAACAGCAGCCTACAAATTTGGAGAATATCTTCATCAAGACTGCACATGGCAGATGGAAAACATCCAAATATATAAAGAACTCAAGACATTAAACACAAAAAAATCAAATAATCCAACTTAAATATGGGGTACAGAGCTAAACAAAGTACTCTCAACAGAGAAATCTCAAATGTCCAAGAAGCATTTAAAGAAATGTTCAATGTCTTTAGCATTGCTATTTGTAGATGATATAATACCATATATTAGTGACAATAAAATTAGACCATTTAATACCTACATCTTATAAATACTTTCAGATAGATAGCTGTTTATGATATTTACTAAAAAAATCAGTAGCTTTCCTATTTATAAATGACAATGGAATGAGAAAGAAATTAGGTATACATTTCACAATAGTCAACAAAATAGGAAAATAAGTTTACCAACTCCACATTAGATTGAGAAATAATATACAAAATATATAAAGAACTCAAGAAATTAGATAGCAAATCCCAAAATAATCCCATTAAAGAAAACTAAACACAGATACAAATAAAGAATACTTAACAGAGGCTTATGGTTGAGGAACACCTTTTAAAAGTGTTAGACATCAGGAAAATGCAAATTAGAATTATTCTGAGATTCCCTCTTAACTGCCAAAGGGCTAAATAATAACACAATAGACAGTCAGTATAGGTATCAAGGTGAGCACTCCTCCTTTGCTGATGGTAGTCCAAATTTGTATAGCCACTATAGAAACAACGTGGCAGTTCTTCAGAGAAATGGGAATTAACTACCACAAGACAGGGTATACCATTCCACAGCATATCTCCAACAGACTCTCCATTCCTACTACTGGGACATCTTCTTAACTCTATTCATTCAGGCTTTATTCATAATAGCCAGAACCTGGAAGTAGTATAGCACTCCCTCAATAGAAGAAAGGATAGACAGTGGAATATTATTTCGCAGTTAAAAAAGGATATCAACCATTTTCAGAAAAACGGATTCAATTAGAGAATAAGAATCCCGAATAAGGTAACCTAGACCCAGAAAGTAAAATATGGTATGCACTCACTTATAAATGGATATTAGCTTAAGTAAATGTTAACCAAACTATAATCCATACACCTAGAGAAGTTAGGTAAATAGGAATGGTCTGGACAGGATGTATGAATCATCCTGTGAAGGGAAAATAAAATATATTCTAAGGGCAGATTGGGAGCAGGTGGGGACAGGAGTGTAGGGGATCAGGAGAGGAGGAAGAGAAGGTAAAGGGAGAGGGTATGGGGATAGATGGCTGGAACTGGAGGCCCCTTGGTGATATGGTAACAAAATAGAGTGGAAACTATTTGGAATCTATGAAGGTGAACTAAGTGTGGTCTTATGGCAATGATGCACAAGTAGCCTCAACTGGCAATCTCCTATAACCAGGACAGACTTCCAGAGGCTTGCTCATCACGGGGTCCCATGAAAACCCCCAAACAATCCAGGGTGATGCTAAGATAAAGTGTTGCTCTCTACAAACTGACAGTGGGGCACAATTGAGAACAACATTCACAGAACTCATTGAACACGGAGAAGTCTAAATGGTGCCTACGTAGAGCCTTCACCCTTTGTACTGGATTTTTTTTTGGTGTTGTTGTTGTTGTGGAAATATTCTTGAAGCTACTAAAGAAATGTGGAGACCAAGCTAGACACAAAACTATAGACTTACACTCTGTCCTGCCAGCAAATGTATACTAGGACAACAGTGGTAGAGAACTTGTGGGAATAACCAACCAATGTCTCATTAGACCTAAGGCCCACTCCACAGGAAGGAACTCATACCTAAGAGATGCTGCTAGGGCAACCAAGAATCAGACACAAGATAACACAAGGGTCTGTGCTAAAACAAAATACCACTTATCAAAAAATAAACCAATAAAATGGTTACCAATCTTAGCCCACTCTACTCATAGTTCAGTGCCTTAATCCAGTCATCATCAAAGAGGCTTCCTCTAGCAGCAGATGAGAACAAAGACTGACAGCCAGACATGTGGAGAAAGCTTCAATGCGACATCTCCATCAAATCTATCCAGGCAGAATTCAGGGAAACCCATGGAAAAGGAAAAATGAAGATTGTTCGAGTCAGAGAGGATGGAACGGTAAGAGGAGAAGAAGACACTCTGATTTATTTGAGCTGAGTTCATATTAGCTCACAGACACCGAATCAGCAAGCGTAGAGGCTACATGGCTCTTCACCAGGCATTCTGTGTGTGCATTTAGCTATTAGATGAGTAATTTTATCAGACTACTGATTATGAATGAGAAGAAGTAGATGTCTGATTTTTTTCCAATTCTTCGGACTCTTTTCCGCAGTTGGGTTGCTGTGTCCAACAGTGATATGATAGTTTTTGCTTCGTCTTATTATATCATATTTTCTCATTTATTTGATATCTCTTAGAAGCCTGCTCATTTCTAGTGAGAAACAAAAAAGGTATAGATCCAGAAGGCTCAGGAGGTTCAGAGAAACTGTAAAGAATAAATGAAAGTAAAACTATAATCAGGATATATTGTATAAAAAAATATCCAGTAAAATAAAAAAAAACTCATATGGTTCAATATCAGAACAATATAATATTATGAACACAGATGCATATGCATACATAATATATTACATAATTTATTACTACATTTATTCCCATTTACTCTTATTCTAAATTAATAAACAATTCTGTTAGCTTCTCAAAGAAGTTTTAAAGCTATGAAAAAAAAAAGGATTAATGTCCAATGCATATTAAAACATTATTCTGACAGTACCAAAAATTGTCTAGTTCTGTATGTATGACAGACTGGCAGAGAAAAGCAAGACTTACAGACATAAATAAAAGTGATTTTTGGAAAGGGAATTTTCAGAAGTTTAGTAGCAGGATTCTTTTTTATGACAGAAATGTCTTATGGCAGTAGAAACAAAATGATCTGGTATATTTGGAAAATCCTAGGAAGGCTATAATTAAAATGAGACTGTTTAAACAGATACCACAAATCATTCAGGAAAGGGGGGGGGGATATAAGCTTGAAATGTAGACTTGAAGAAAGCTTCAGATTCAAATCAAATAGAAACAGTTGGAGAGTATTAAGGAAATACGAATATATGTTTCAGGCGTTTGGTGCCATTGTTTCCCTCGGTTCAGGTCAACAGCTCTCTAGAATATAACTGAAGTGCAAATCATTTGAGTGTTCTTATTGTTGTTGTGTTATTGTGTGTGTGTGTGTGTGTGTGTGTGTGTGTGTGTGTGTGTGTGTGTTAAATCCACACTCAATAGCAAAGCAAATGCCACAGAAGGAGGATCTATTCTTAGTGCATAAGATGCCAGAAGAGTGAGATGATTAAGGGCAAACTGAATCAGAACTGCAGTAGAGGTGAGGAGAGGCTTTAACTCATGGAGAATCTCAGGGCTAAGTTCACTGTCAGATGTCCAAGACATGAGCAAAAAGAGTAAAATGTTCCAAAATACCATCTACCAAGGCTAGAAAAGCTGATGCCTCACACATTTGTCTTTTATTAGGGCAGGTTGACATGGCCTTGTTGCCAGCCTGACTGAATGCAGGGTGATGGGAGATAGAGATGTGCATGTTGTGTGTGTGTAGTAAGAGACATCTTGAACAAATACTTGCACAGTACTGAATATTGACCAATATATTCACATACACTAAATTATTCAGTTTTCTCAGTTCTGTTAATCCGGTGGATCATTTGAAATCCTCATCCCAGTAGACCCACAGTGATTGTTCAGATAGCTCATTACACATGCTTTTTCTCTAAGGAAAATCTTACTTTCAGAGATTCTGAATCACTATAATTAAATAGCATTTCCACATAATAAACCACATTATGGTCTGTTAAGTGACTTTGAATGTTAGAAATGAATTTATAAGAGGAAGCACTCATTTAAAATGTAATAATAATCTCCCTCTGATGTTTAATTGGTAATTTATCTTTTTACTTATCATAAGAGCAGTTGCCCTAAGATCATGTATATTTAAAGACAGATCATTATTCTTCTTCCACTATAAAATTAGTCATGTTAAGTCAACAACACTTACATAGTATTTTTACCGGATTGATGTAAAATAGCCTGTGATATCCAGTTTTTAACTAATTGATTTGATTTAGAATAACATACTTTATTCCTAGATAATTTTTTTCTTCTAAATGATGTCATTTTATTTTGAATTTGTACTTATATTTTTGTCAAATGAAGGTCACAATAACTATTTACCTATGGTGCTGTTACTCAGAAATGAAAAAGTAATTGTCTGAAATAAAAATTCCATACAAATAAAAGTCAAATGCAGAAAAAATGGAAGTTTGTTATTCAAGTTTTTTTTCAGCAGCACTGAAAATTTTTGATCATGAAAAATCAATATATTCTAAAATTCCATTTTATAAATGTAAAGAAAGCAATGTCATGTTGGGGTACACTGGGTGAAGTTGTGTCTCTGTCCTCTACCTACCAAAGGCATTCTCTGGACTGAATAAAAATCTGAGAGGCAATTAGCTGGGCAGGAAGTAGAAGGCGGGACTTCCTGGGAGAGAAAGAAACTCTGGAAAGAAGAAAGAGGAAGGTCTTCTCCCCAGGAGAGATGAGAGGAGATGGATGTGACTACCGGCCTGGAAGGTATAGGTAGCCACATGGCAGAATTGGGCTAGATGGTTGGGTTAACTTGGTGAACTAGTTGAGAGAGAGAGTATGCTCAGCTAAGGCCTAACCTTTGAAATATTAAAAGATCATGAAGTCTTTATTTTTATGGCAGAATTTTATGACAGAAAGACCACCAAGGTCTTACAACAATGTCATAGTTTATGCAACTTGTGGATTGGTCCTGAAGTACAAAAATTGTTTGCCCACTGTGGCGCCCGCGCCACCGCAGTACCGAATCGAGGGCGAGGGGCTGCGGATTTAACACACACGCACACACACACACACACACACACACACACACACACACACACACACACACACACACGCACGCACAATAACACAGCGGGTCCTTCGTGTTAAGAGAGCAGCAGCCGCAGCAGCAGCAGCAGCAGCCGCAGCAGCAGCAGCAGCAGCCGCAGCAGTTTATTCTTCTCTGCCCAGAGTTCCAAAGAGCCTTCTTATAGGCAGCAACACAGGAATCCTTCCCCCAGGTGAAATCCCTCAAGAGGTAATCACACATAGGAGGAAAAGTCTCTAGGAGGGGAGGGGCGCATTCTCAGAGCAGTAAACACGACTAGCTAACCAAGATAAACACAGACATGGAAGCTGCTAAAAACAGGACATGAAACAGCAAGACAGGCAGGCAGCCCAGTCAGGCCTGGTTCCTACAGCCCACATAATAGGCATAGCATTGGTGAGCAATTCTAACTATCTTCTCTGACAATTTGGCATTTCTGTTCATAGAATTTATAGCTGGCTAGAACTATTGGTGCTTTTTCTGTTTCATCGTTTATACACAGTGCCCTCTGTCTTTATAAAACACAGCAAGAAGAAGGGAGGCTTCCATTTCAACTCCAGCATGGTTTCAGTATGTCTTGCAATGCACATATATGCTGTTTTCAACCATAAATTCTTACCACCTACTTCCGGTAGACACCTCCCAAAAATGGCAAGGGCATGTATTATTTTGGGAGAGTCTGGAGCCAGCCTGGACAATGACTCAAAAAGAAATATCCCAACCTGTCACTGATATTTGTTTACCAGCCTAGGAACACAAATAACCACCTTACCCAAACTTCCAGTGTATCGTGCCCCCTATTGTTCTGCTCAAACATTTCCAACCATGATATTCCCACTCTTTCTTTTCACACTACCCACATCCTACCATGCCCCTTCTTCCCTACAATGACAATCTTATAACTTCCTGGCCTCTGTGACTTTACTGAGTATGTCACAGAAAATAAGAGGTTTGAAACAAGCATTGATATTTGTGAAAGAACATGACTTCTGTCTATAGTACCTTGCCCAGTATATTTTTCTTCACTTCCATTCATTTAGATAGAAATTTCAGTTTTATTTCTCTTTACAGGAGAGTATGATTACATTTTTGGTTGTTTACATTTTGATTTTTTCTTCCCCCCCCCAATATATGCTTAAAATGTGTTGTGTATTTACTATAGGACGCTTTTATAGGAAAATATTTCTTTTTTTTATTATTATTATTTAAGTAATTTATTCAGATTACATCTCAATCGTTATCCCTCCACTTGTATCATCCGGTTCTAGCCCCCTCCCTCTTCCACCCTACTCCCCTCCCCTAAGTCTGTGACAGAAGGGGATCCCCCTCCCACACCATATGATCATAGCCTATAAGTTCTCATCCTGGTAGCCTCCTAACCCTTCCTCTCAGTGCCACCAGGCCTCACCATAGGGAAGTTGTTAAATGGAGGGCATCAGAATTCATGTCAGAGTCAGACCCCTCTCTCCACACAACTGTGGAGAATGAGCTGTCCATTGGCTAAATCTGAATAGGAGGTCTAGGTTTACTTCATGTATTGTCCTTGCTTGGTACAGTAGTTTGAGCAGGCCTGCCTGGGTACAGATCTGCCAGCGTTGAAGGTCTTCTTGTAGGTTTCTGGAACCTCTGAATCCTTCTATTTCCCCACTCTCCCATACCTCTCTCACCTGGAGTGCCAATAGGAAGTTCCAGCATCTATCCCAATGTCCTGCTAAATAAAGACTTTCAGGGGATATCTTTGTTGTCCAATTATAAGTGAGTATATATTATATGTATGTTTCTGGGTCTGGGTTAATTCATTCAGGATGGTCATTTCTAGTTCCACCCATTTGCCTGCCAATTTCGGGATTTCCTTGTTTTTAATAGCTGAGTACTATTCCATAGTGTAAATATACCACAGTTTCTTTAACCATTCTTCAACTGATGCACATTTAGGTTGTTTCCAGTCCTGGCTATTACGAATAAGGCTGCTATGAACATGATTGAGCATATGTCCTTGTGCGTTGGAGTATCTTTTGAGTATATTCCAAGACGTGGAATAGCTGGGTCTTGAGGTAGCCCTATTCCCAGTTTTCTGAGAAAGTGCCAGATTGATTTCCAAACTGGTTGTACAAGTTTTCACTCCCACCAGAAATGAAGGAATGCTCCCCCTTCTCCATATCCGCGCCAGCATGTGCTGTCACATGAGTTTTTTACCTTAGCCATTCTTATGGGTGTAAGATGGATCTCAGAGTCATTTTGATTTGCATTTCTCTCATGTCTTAGGACGTTGAGCATTTCTTCTTTAAAAGATTTTTATTATTTAGTAATTTATTCAGATTACATCTCAATTGTTTTCACTTGTATTCTGTTCTTCCCTCCGTCCTACTTTCATCCTATTCCCCTCCCCTAGGTCTATGGCCAAGAGGGACCTCCTCCCCCACTATATGATCATAAGCTATTACTTCCCTGTGGTGGGGAAGCCTGGTGAGACTTAGAGAAATGATAAACAGGCTACCAAGATGAGATTTGATAGATAGCCTATGAGCATTTCTTTAAGTGTTTCTCAACCATTCGATATTCCTTTGTTGAGAATTCTCCTTTAATTCTGAGCTCCATTTCTTGATTGGGTTACTTGGTTTGGTTGTGTTTAATTTCTTGAGATCTTTATATATTTTGGTTTCCATCAGGCATTTTAAAAATGGTTTTAGTTTTACTCATCACGTTACCAAATGTCATACCCTACCTTGACCTGTTCTCCAACTCATTAAGTTATTGTTATTATTTCTCTTTCTTTGTTCATATCACCTGACTTCTTTTGCATTTTCTTTGTAAGGAATCCTTCCCTACAAAGGCACTTACTAATATTTGACTTCTATGAATATTAAAACTTAAAAATGTATTCTAAAGATGAAAAGCTGACACCCAAATTATTAGGGTGAACATGTGGTGACTATCATTCTTAGAGTTCATAATTTCATTATGCATTACACCTGAAAAAAATTCCCTTTCAGATATATTCTATATTTCACTATATCCATCAATTAATGACACATGGACTGTTTCTCTTTTCTTTCTGTTGTTCATAAAGTAATAATGCACATGCAGAGTCATCTTTCTCTCTAGAAAGATAAAGAGTCCATTAAGTATATTCTCAGACTTGGTATAGCTGATCATAAGATAGTTGTACTTACAGCTTCTTGAGGAATTCCCACAATGATTTTTACAGGGGCTACACCATTTTGCACTTTTGTGAACAGTAGATAACCCTCCTCATTTGCCCAATCCATACTAGTATTTATAGACATTTACTTGTTTTATCTATTATGACATGGATAAAATGAATACATACATTTAAGAAAATGTAAATGGAGTTATACACTTCAACAGGTTGTGGAGAATTTGTCTATAGACAACATAAGCTAAAACAATGCTTTTTAATATAATAATATTTATGAATTTTAAAAACATAGCAGAGAATGATGCAAGCTGCTCAGCTATTGTATAGAATATCCTGTGCATATCTCTTACATACATTCTGTTTGTAAAATTGCTCAAATATGATTTTGCCTTGTTGATGTCATGATTAGATATTATATTTCTTATTATAAGCAAAATACAAAAATATAATTATTGCATTGCTTCTTTCTCATTTCAGGTACATTTTTGTTTATATAACTAGTTGCTCCCCTATAATGATTATATCTTCATTCCTGATGAATCGACCCTTATCTGTGCATATTAACATCACCTTTTACTTTTCATAGTTTTTCATTTAAATTCTACCTTTTCTGGAACAATTGTTGTCAGTATTGTTTTATTTTGTTTGATGATTTCTCAGGATATAATTTTTTTCATTTCATATTCAGGATAACATGTTCTTAAATTTAACATGGGTTTTTTAGAGTATATGTACTTGAATCTTATTCATACTCTTTTTTAAAATTAGCTTCATTCATCCTGAAACGATGTTTCAGGATTATTTCTATTGTGCTACTCTGATCACTTTTGGGCCCTTTCTTATCCCTACCCATTCCTTTTTGCTTTTCTTTTTGATGGAATGCTAAACATAAGGTATCTGAGGTATGACAAAGCCATGTATTTCACTAACTATATGAGGACAGCTTCATCCAAAGTCTCCTTCTCAAATGTTGCAAAGAATGAGTTTCCTTAGGATGGTATCCTGCATTTAAAGACTGAATAGATGTCAAATGTATAATAAAAATATATCCATGGAACAGCCTAAGTGTCCCACAGTAGAAGAATGGACTAAGAAACTGTGGTATATTTACACGATGGAATACTACTCAGCTATTAAAAACGAGGAATTCCCGAAATTTGTGGACAAATGGATTGATCTAGAAATTATCACAATGAGTGAGTTCACCCAGAAGCAAAAAGAGACAAACGGTATATACTCACTTATATCAAAACACTAGTCCAAGGGATATGTACCATGAAAATCTTTACTTACCAAGAAAGTGGGTCAGAGGAGAGGACATCCTATTTAGACTTTGGGTGAGAGTAGCATGGAAGAATGGGGAAATAGTAGGACCCAAAGGGTCCTGGAAATCTACAAGAAGAACTTTATGACAGGCATATCTGGGTCCTGGGGTCCTCCTCAAACTAAGGCACCAGCCAAGGAGAATATAGGCAGTAAGCTTCGAACCCCTACCAAGACCTAGCCGACGAACATGATATTCTCCACTGTTGAGTGGAGAGTGAGATCTGACTCTCACAGGAACTCTGGTGCCCCTTTTCTGACCACGTCCCCTGGATGGAGAGACCTGGTGGCACTCAGAGGAAGGATAGCAAGTTACCAAGAAGAGACTCGATATTCTAAGAGCATATATAGGGGGAGGAGGTCTCCCTCAATCACAGACATAGGGGAGGGGAAAAGGGAGGAAGTGGGAGGGAGCTAAGAATGGGAGGAAACAGGGGAAGGGCTAACAATAGAGATGTAATATGAATAAATTAATAAAATTAAAGAATGAAAAAAAAAGAAAAAAAAGAAAATGCAAAAAAATATATATATATCCATGACTATTATTTCTATACATCACTCAAGTTAAGTACTGAGTGTTTAGTCCACAAATTGCACCATTTGCTGGCTTCAGATATCACTAAACAATTTAAGTTACTAATTATGATAACAAAATTAAAAAAAAAATACTGTTGCCACAGGTGAGTTGTCTGAGAACTTGAGGCAATTGAAATGAGCAAAGAGGAGGTCATGTGAGGAAGATTCAGGTCTGTGAAGCAGCACAGTACTTCTCTGCCGCCGTACGCAGGGAGAGGAGTTAATGTACAGAGTCCTTCCACCCCTTACAAAACTGCGTCTGTCTGCATTACTACTTCCCACTTATCTGAAACCACCCACGTAATCCTGAAATCCCAGGCAAACATTTATGAAACTATATCAATAAAGAAAATTCTACAATAGGATGTCAGTGGGGATCGACATGGTTTTGAACAAGTGAAGTAGCTTTAAATTTACCTTGCAGAGGTTGTAGGTGGCACTGCGTCAAGTCACTACAAATCTGGACATGGATGTGGCAAGAGGACATGGAGGGAAACTGTTCATAAAGATGTTTTACTAAGCTGGAGTTCACAGCCTTGACCTCATATAATAAAAAATACCTTTTCACTCATAATATTAAAAGTAATTTTTCAAAATAATGATAACTACTAGATTGTTTATTGTAATATTTGCTTATAATTACCTTATATAAAAAGTCAAAAAGTAGTGAATAAGTTTGTAAAGGAAGGCAATTTGTCAAAGATTTAACAAAAAAAAAATCTGGATATCAAGGTTCTCTGAGGTACAGCTCTTCAAAATACCACAATTGCTTACAATTTCCAAAATTGTTACCTTACTGCTGGATTTTCAGACAAATGGAATTATCCTGGAGACTTCTGCTTTAATTTCTAACCTTCCCTACTTTTACAAATGGTATTTCTTTTTCTGAACGCCATGCAATGATTTCGTAGATATCTAACTTGTGATATATTTGAAACAGATGTGAGTAAACTTACAGGAAATTGTGGGAGTGACATAAATATGGTGGTCTCAACTCTAAACCCAATTTATAACCAATTTTAAATATATTCCATAAAGTTTTACATTTATTTTCCTAATTTTCTATTTTTTTTTTTATCTTTTAGATTAAATCCTTTCTAACCATTTCAAATTTGCAGACAGATGTAATAGTGGTTTATCTGGAAAAATCTAACCATAAATAACCCAATCTGTAACAACGTCGTTTATTTTAAAATCCCTTCAGTTGTTCTACATAATTAGAGTATAGTTATATATAATAATTTCACTCTAATGTTTACTCTTGTTAAGTTTCTATCATAATATGTTTAGATATCTTGATTGATTTTCTTTAATTCTCAGTGTCCAATATAAATAGATGTCCCCATCTAGCCAATGGACAGGACATTCTCCACCATTGAGTGGAGAGTAGGGTATGATTTTCACACAAACTCTGGTGCCCCATATATGACCATGTCCCCTGTTTGGGGAGACCTGGTATCACTCAGAGGAAGAATAGCAGGCTACCAAGAAGAGACTTGATATCCTATGAGCATATACAGCGGGAGGAAATCCCCCTCAGGAACAGTCATAGGGGAGGGGAGTAAGGGGAAAATGGGAGGGAGGGAGGAATGGGAGGTTACAAGGGATGGGATAACCATTGAGATGTAACAAGAATAATTAATAAAAAAAATTAAAAATAATAATAATAAATTAAGGGTTGTATTAGACTCTTCAAATTAAAGTAAAAAAAAAAAAAAATAGATGTCCATACATTCTGATAGTACTTTGTTCCACCAATCCTTGGGACCTAAAATTTCATCAGTGCTCATTGTATTAAAACACAGTACATGAAAAAATACTAAGAATAACAATAACTGCCCAGAATATGCTCTTGGTATGGACAGGATATTCTTTTGAATTTATGTCACAGTAATGTAAACCATGTAAACTTGTATTTAAAGCATTCAACTTTATTATTTTTTCCCACGCTCATTTCTTTAATAACACTTTCTAGGTAGGACAGTGAAACCACACTGCATACACAAAGCAATCTAATAGAGAACACTAATACATGGAGACTTTTAACACTCCACACCCTTCTTGTGTTTCTGGAATACAAACTTACTGTTTTGCCAGAATCAGTCACTATCTTGTGAGGAAAATTTGCAAATTCCCACTTGCCTGTCATCTTTTCCTAAAGTCTCACAAGTTATCAAATCTGCTTCATCAGTCTTTTCCATGTAGGACCACAATAATGCAACTGATTATGTATCTACTCACTTTTTCAAAAATATTTTTTAAAGTCAGTGTGGCTAATATACCTACTCAACATTACATTGAACTAAATCTTCAAATGTTAAATAAATGCTGTCAGGTGTTATATTTATAGCAGTAGCCAGGACAATACATAGCTCTTTTCCTGAAAACAAAGAAAAAAAGTTAGAAAATATAGCACTTTACAGATTAAGTATATTAGAAAATCTTTTCCAGTAATGTTGTATAAATGATTTAACAAAAAGATGATGTAGAGTTGTTTCAGTATTTTTGAGCATCTGTTCTCTTACAAAGGACCTGCTGTTCCCAGCACTCACAAGGTTGCCAGAAGCCTTCTGTATCTGCAGTCTGTCCCATCTTCTGACTCCCCGATGTACCAGGTATGTATGTGGTAGATGTACACACATGGAGATAAAACACACATACTAGAAATAAGTAAATCTAAGGTTTTCTAGTTATGTAAAAACATATATCTGTGAAAAGTAATGTTAAGTAAATCTGTTTCAATCTGTATTGCTCAGGGTTATAATAAGACTTCTTGAAGAAACAAAATATAAATATATCATTAATATAAAAGCAAAACTAATTTGAAATATTAGCCAAAAAGTTTTCACTAGCTACATTATTTGAAAATTACTTTGTATCTTTTCTTCGAAGGCTGAAGCGACATCAAAGAGTACGTCTTTGTTCTTAATTCTTCTTTTTTCTAATCTAATATTCAATGGACAGTAAAAATGAACTCAACATATCTGGACCCATTGCCCTTCATTTTTTGTTGAATAGATTATATATGAAGTCTACAAAATATGTTATTTCTATCAACTTCAACTTCCCAACCAATTTACAGATGAAATATTTGAATTCACCAATTTTAAAGAGACATTGAATCATCCTTCAAGCAATATATGATGACATTTTGAGCACAAATATCAAGAAAATTATTTTTAATATTAAATATTACCTGAGTGTTTAAAGTGACTGAGGAGCATATTAATATTAAATATTATTTCTGACATTTGTAAAGGTCAAATATGCTGCTGTTATAAAAAACTATTAGTAGAAACATCAAATTATTATAATTAGCTTAACACTAATTTTGTTCAAAAGTTAGTGTTTAGCGAGTTTGAAGTCAACATTTTTTTTCAACAGAGGTCAAGATAATTTCATTGTTCAAGTTTAGCCAAAATATTTTCACTTACTTGAAAGGTAATTCAGTACTTCATCGAACTGTATTGCTAACCAAAGTAAGAATGATATTATTTGCTTGCTCTCCGTAGTGGCCAAAAAAGAAGCAAATCTAAATTTCTTTCTAACACTATTATAATAAGATAATAATTATGCAGCCAAAATGCACAGAAAAATTCCATGTATCTTAGTGTGACATTTGTGTCTTCATAAGTGAAAGAAAAATTATATTTGCTATTCACTGGTAATTAAATAAAGTTATAGACCCAGAAGAAAGCCCCTGCTTTGGTTTTCAAAAATCAGCTTCCTGATTATTCAATCTATGGGTCTTAGTAAGTAAAATATCTTTTATATGAAAGCAAAAACTAATAAAATATTGGAAGGGTCTTTTATATGCATTGCCCTTGTTTTAAATATTCAGTCTGAATAATACCATTGTTAGCCCATTGTTATTTAATTGTCTTTTAATTTGTAATTTCTAATTTATCTTTTTTCTCAGTATTGTTATTCAAATGTTTGAGTTCATGATTTTCTTATTGTTTTTGTCTTCCAAATGGACTACAGCATATTCTCAAGAGGACATTATAAATCTACAAACTTTCATTCAAACAAGTGTGCAACTAAATTCTACTTTAGATATATCAGATGATGGATCTATTTAACATGTAAGTGACCCTAACAATTTTCAGCAAGTCTTTTTCTTTTATTGTTATTTTTCCAATTTATCTTATGTCTTAAATTAGTGTCATGGCTCTTCATACTGTGCTATTACAGTTCAGATAATAAGAATTATTAGAGATATTTAATAAGTTAATAAATATTGTCTATTTACTCACATGTGTTACGATTTTAATTTACTTTATAATAGTTAATCTAAATAAATTTTATTGCATTTACCACCTGGTATCACCTATAGTAAAAATAGAGAAGGTGAGCCAATAATAGACACTTAGACTGTAGACTGTGGACTACTCTTCTTTTAAATAAAATTTATTCTGGCTCTTGTAGTGACCCAAGGTCATAGATAAGACAAATACACTGACCTCCCTAACCAAGTGCAAATATTTTCACATTTATAGAGAGGTAAAGCAAAAAAAAAAAAAAAAAAAAAAAAAAAAAAAAAAGATGGATTCCATGTTCCAATTAACCTTCTTCTGTAAAACCAGGTAGCTGATTATGTGCTTTTAGGGATGTTTTATCTATATGCAAACTTTGAATAAGAATGAATAGAAAAATTACACTTGTAATTATAGCTATATTATTGCTATTAATTATTTTTATCACTGATGAAGTAAAATATCTGACAAAAGCAATTCAAAGAAACGTTCCCTCTGGTTAGAGTACAGCATGTCATGGTGAGCTATGCATAGGCAAAAGATTGAGACATCTGAACATATTACATGCACAGGTAGCATAGAAATGAATGTTTGTATTAAATTCCCTTTTCTTTTTCTTCCGTCTGACCCCTAGCCCATGCATTATTGCTTACTACATTTAAACTGAGACTTTCTTACTCAGTTCTACCTCTACAGACATATACTCACAGACATGCACACATATGTTACTTCTAAGTGATTAAAAAACTCATCAAATTGTCAATCAAGTTTAGGAAATTCATTATTCTTACTCATTTATTATATTTTTTAAAATATCTCTTCTATGTTTGGATTATAAAATAATCAGTTTTGTTTCCTGCTTTCCCCTGTCTCTCTCAAAGCTATCCATATAACTCTCCTTGCTTCAATTTTATCTGTGGCATTTTAAAAATTGTTGCTGCATATATGCCTCTCTCTCCCCTGTATATAGTATGTATGCATGTGTGTGTGTGTGTTTGTACACACAAAACCTGTTTAATATCTAGAATGTCTTATATTTATATTTTCAGGACTGACTGCTTGTTATTGAATAACCAAGACTATGCTCACTCTTCCCTGAGGAAAATGATTTCTCCCATTATCAACATTCTTTAGTTGCCTGTACTTGCCTGTAGTTACTTCTGTAGAGTTTATAGCTTTCCACCTTCTTTTATTATTTATGTTATTATGCGTATATATAATAAAATACCTACAGCAAGAATAACCATGACACAATCAGGAATTATATAAATGTTACCTTCTTAGTGTTTTGGCTATTTGTATTTGGCAGCCATGAGAAAAATATCTTTCCTATCTTGGTATATCTAAAATTCTGAATGTAAATCAATATCTATCTTATCCCATCATTATTAATTTAACCATCTATCTAGACCTAAAAACATCCTAAACAACTAAGCTTAATTGTAAAAACTAAGCTATCTGATCTTCAACCCCATCAGATACTTGAGAAGGAATAATATTAGTTACCTGAGTGTACAGGGTTAGCACCTGCCAAAAGGAGAAGATAACAGAGACAGTTTGCTCCCTGAGCAGTAGCCAAAACTCTTCACAATATTCGAGTATCATCTTCAGATTTCTGGCTCAATGTATATGACAGACATATTTGTGAGGCAGGAGCTATTGAGGACTTGATTACTCTGTCTTTGTACCATTTAGCTGTCGACTCTGGCTGCTTCCACGCTTGCCCGTTTTTAGGAAGATTCTTTCATTGGCCAAAAGGAGGACATTGTGCCCAGTGGCTGCTTTGCCACATTCAAAGCCATCTCCACAAGGAGGTTCTCTTATGCTCATCATCTTCTTTGGAGAAGGCTGGCTGTCCAGGAGTTAAACAATTTCATTATCAATGACTCTTTAAAATAATAAAAACGTCTTTCAATGCCACATTCTGTATGCCTCTGTGGTTTTTGAAGACCATATCTAACTATTTTACCCCATCTTTCCACAGAATCATATCTATCTGTTACACCTAGGATGTATATTCTTATGGCAAAAATAGACTAGTGATTGATATGACCATGATTTGATCAACTAACAACTAACTTGTATAACTTATTTATCCTAAACTGCATGCAATTGCACTTTCAAAGTACTGGAAGTAAACCATGTATTATAATTGAGCTGTGTGGGTACAATACCTCATATTAGAGTACATATAAATACATATACATATATATAATGTGTATTAAGAAGAATATTAATTTTCAATTTTATAGCAATGTATAAAAAATTAAATTTATAAGCCAGGTGTGGTGGCGCACGCCTTTAATCCCAGCACTTGGGAGGCAGAGGCAGGCGGATCGCTGTGAGTTCGAGGCCAGCCTGGTCTACAAAGTGAGTCCAGGATGGTCAAGGCTACACAGAGAAGCCCTGTCTCGAAAAAACAAACAAAACAAACAAACAAACAAAAAACCCCCCCAAAAAAAATTAAACTTATTTTGCATCTATATACAAAGTTCTGTACCAACGAATTAAAAATAACCTTGTGAAGTTTATTCCTTCTAATGTTTCTGATGGAGTTGAAGACCAGGTAGATTAGTTTTACAATGAAGCTTATTTGTTTAGGGGATTAGGATGTTTTAGGTCTAGATAGATGTTTTAAATAGATAATGAGAAGATGTGATAGATATTGATTTACATTCAGAATTTTAGATGCACCAAGATGGGAAAGATATTTTCTTCAAGGCTGCCAAATACAAATAGCCAAAACACTAAGAATGTAACATGTATATAATTCCTGATTGTGTCATGGTTCTCCATGCTACAGGTAGTTTATTGTATGTACATATAATAATAGAAATGTATATGTAAACAATAAAAATGTTTAATTAAAAACAAAAAACAAAGAAACAACAACAAAAAATAAGTAAATTGGTATTTTTTAAATCAACCCAGTGAGTATTGACAACCTTTAGTAGAGACTCGTTTTGTCTGAGAATATGTTGTAGCTTTTAACACGATCACATTCCCCTTTATTTTGTTTTATAACATGTATGGGTCTCTTTAGAAGGGTTTTACAATTCTAGTGTCTTTCATTGTGAGTTTACACGATCATGAAACCTCTTCTATTATTATGTCTTCTATCTACCATTTAGTTGTAATGCTCTGGTGCTGTTGACTGTTCTATTTATACCTTATACCCTTATTTAATGCCCTTACTGCCTGTAGCTACATTGCAGCAACAACAGTAACTGTGAAAGGATACAAGCATAACCTCTGTGCCACTGGAGCATCCACACTGACCACATTGTCCGTTAGCCTTGGAACTTAGGAACCTTGTTCAGGCAGTGACTATTGTTTTCTAAGTCATAGTTATTCACCCAAAGTGAATGTTTAATGCTTGTTCTCATAAATCTTTGTTTATTGTTGAATAATTTTTATAATTTACTAACAGATTTTGTTTATAAAAATTTAATATTTAAAAAATAACCTTGTGAGTAACAATTAAGGTATTAAGTGAAGACTATATTCATTAATCTACTTTTTGTCCTATCATCCCTATATATTTCTATATTCCCCCCCCCCTTTTTTTTTAACCCATCTCCAAATCCAAAAGTAAAAGATAAAGGAAAATAGAAACATACCTGAATCCAAGCTCATTTTCTCTCTGGGTAAGAACAATAGTATCTTAAAACCAACGACCAATGAAAACAAACTTGTATCTCTCAAGAAAGCCACCAAAAACCTACCCAACCCTCTTTAAGAGAAATGGGGTTTCATTTTCTTAAGGTTTCTTCTGGCTGATTTGGGGTGAATAATACCTTTGTATGGGCCCAAATATAAATGGGGAAATGGTTAAACAAGCTGGGAATAGCACTTGTGGTCCAGTTTCTAAATGCTGAGAAATTCCAGCCTTAATTAGAGTCCTGTGTGAGACAGCCTGAAATGCTGCATCAATTGGGATGGAAGCTTTCTTTGAAGCTGTCCTTGGAGCTGTGCTGTTCTGATAAGGAACAGCAATTGAAGCACTTAGTGCTGGAACATGAAGGATACAGGATGTCAGTGTCGACCATGCTGAGAAGAATGAATCCTGTCAGGTCTGATCCAGGATCAGTGTCAGTATCTTTTGTTCTGAAAACATAATTTTTCACAGGCATTTTACAGTCCTAAAATTATAATTGTATGTGGTGTGTGCGATGCACAGAACTATTAAAACTGGCTCTCTGCTCTTTGTATGAGCAGCAAAAAGACATCTGTAAATCTTAATTTATGCCATGAAGAATGGCCTCTAATAATAAACACAGGGATTCTGTAACCAAAAAGTAGCATTGTCTATGCATAGACATTCATGTTTCACCCAGTCTCAGAGCTATCCTCATGTAGTGGGATTAGCAATATAACTTACCTGCTTTTTCTCCAGTTTGAATTCTTCACATCCCAATTGTAGCCCATCCCTCATATCCTCCTGATCCTGCACTCTTCCTCATCCCTTCTCCCTTCCTCCCCTACTCCTCAGAAAGGTGATCCCTCCTCCCTAAAGTCTGACCTCAGCCTATCAAGTTTATTTTAGCATATTTATTGATCGTTATCTTTGTTTAGCTTATGTTTAGTTAGTTACGTGGTAAAACTTTATGGGTACCATTTTAAAATTAGTAGGTGATATGGTCATACAGAATTCTCAATGAACTTTGGGTTTGACAATTATTTTGTCCCCCTCTTCTACAATAGTTCCTGTGAATTAGGTACAGGAGCTGTCTTAGAGATGGATCCATTCATATTTGGCCCCAGAACTCTGCATTTTTATTGCTTGTGGTTTTCTGTAATGGCATCCCTCTGGTGCAAGACATTTTCTTGATGGGGCACAAAAACTCTAATTCCGGGTAATAGTACAAATAATTAGAATGTAGTTGGGGATTATGCTGAAGGCGGTTGTAGGTTCTACTTCAAGATCTGACTTCACTAACATTGGGTAGTAGGTCTAGGGTTCCATTACCAAGCATTGTTTTCTTCTTGTTGAACAAGTCTGGTGTCCAACTAGAGATCTGTTGGTTATTGCCGAGGTATCACCACTGTACACCCTTAAAGTTATAGGTGCCATGCTGTTTCCTGTTGTGACTTATAGGCTTTCAATTTGGGTAGGACTATTGGTCACTTTCTTCGTTTGGAATCTCCTAAGGCATCTCCTTGTACCCTAAAACCTATTGTTGATGAAGGAAACATTCATGTTAGTTACAGCCCAACGGCCTTTGGACCTTACAGCTGAAGTATATGTTTCACCTTCTACCTCAAAGAGTCAATCCAAGCACACACACACAAAAAAAAAATAGTTTGGAATGTTTGGAGGGCTATATGGATAAATCCTGACCAACATCTCCAAAGAGGACTTCTCATGCTTTCTTTCAGTGGTTTTGTTAGTTGATTTAGGCTCATGCTAGCCCATGTTAGGAAACTTCTTTAAAAAAAATGTATTTATATACACACATCTATATGATTTAAGTTTTTAAAGTAGATAGTGAATAGTATAATTCTTTGTGACTTCTTCATACAACCTTACTGTTATTTCATCCTCCTCCAAGCTTTTCCTCTATTTAGTTCCCTCCATCTTCTTCTTTTTTATTTTTTATTAATTCATTCATTTTACATCTCAGTAGTTATCCCATCCCTTGTATCCTCCCATTCCCCTCCATCTTCTTAAAGACCACCCCAATACACACACACACACATACACACACACCACACCACACCACACACACACCACACCACACCACACACACACCACACCACACCACACCACACACACACACCACACCACACCACACACACACACACACCACACACACACACACACACACACACACACACACACACACACACACACTTCCCATTTCTCTGGGAAGATCACTTGGTCCTGATGTACCTCTCTCTATTGCTTTCCTACTGCCACCACATCCAGTCAAAGGTCCATATTTTATTTCCTCAGTTTCTGAAGCAAATATCAATTTTGTAAGATTTTAAGATTTGGAGCTTGTTTGCCTTTCTGGTTCTGGCTTACCTCACTCCCCATACATTCTTTCATGATTCCATTTATTTGTCTGCAAAGTTCATAATTTCTCTATCCATCCTCTTATATTATCTTTAGTTGCCTTGTAACTGATGGCATTACATGATATCATTATATCTCCAGTTTTGTTACAGGCTCCACATATTTCCATATGCTGTTTAGTATAGTTTTTCCCACCCTCTGCACATCTTTCTTGAATATGGATCATTCTTTGTTTTTAATTATTGAACACTTTATTAGTGATGTTCAACAATTTGTGTCTCCATTTAGAAACCATTGAAGATAATAACATCTAAAACATTTTCTATATAGTTAATAGTGCCATCATTATTTAGTGTTTCAAATTGTATTCCTTAAATTTAGTTCAACTTGACAAAAGCTAGAGTCATTTGAGAAGATAGAATCTCAATAGAGAAGATACCCATATCAGATTGGTCAATTGGCAACTCTGTGGTGTGTGTTCTTCTTTTTATTTATATTTTTAAATAAATAAAGCATTCAGCCAACTTTTCTTTGTGATTTATTTTTAATTTTTATGTGCATTGGTGTTTTACCTGCATATTTGTTGGTTTGAGGGTGTCAGATCTCATGGCACTGGAGTTACAGATAGTTTTGAGTAAAGCTATGGGTGCTGGGAAATGAACCTCGGTCCTCTGGAGGAGCAGTCAGTGCCCTTAGCCACTGAACCAGATGATTCCTGTGGTAGAAACCAGCTCACTGTCAGCATGGATAGTCCTGGGCTGGTGGTTCTCTGGGTGTTAAAAAGAAGCAGTCTGAGCAAGCCATGAAGAAAACAATCAAAACAAAAACCCACCCAGTACAGTAAGCAGCACTCTGCATTGCCTCTACGTCTCTTTCTGCCTCAAGGTTCCTGTCTTGAGTTCCTGCTCTGACTTCCCAGGACAAAATAAACCCTTCCCTCTCTTAGTTGCCTTAGGAAATGGTGTTTTATTAAAAGAGTAACTAAAACACACTTTTCTTTTTCTTTTTTCTTTTTTTTTTAACTTTGAAATCTCTGTATATCCTTATTATCTGCTCTTTTAACTAACAAGCAAAAATCATAATCTCGTTAAGATTTCACCCAATACAAGCTAAATACAGTGAATGAAAGTAAGTGTGTATGGCACACAGAAGATATATACTTGTACGGATTACAGATCCGCTGAAAAAAAAAAGCTTAGTTCAATAAAATTAGGTGATGTATTTGGATACTTAAAAATCCATGAATTTAATTCAAGACATCAAATTTATCATCTCTAGTTTATTAAACTAAAATAAATTAGCAGATTTGTTGTTATTTAAGAACTCCAGAAGTCATTATGGTAGTAAAGTTGAATTCAGGTTTAATTAATTAATTTGTACTTCCTACACATCTGTGCCAGAAATTTATGAACTTTAATTTAGCTATGGACAGCTTGCATCTATATCTATCTCTCTATGTGCCTATCCATCTATCACCATCCATCTATCTATCTATCTATCCATCTATCTATCTATCTATCTGTCTATCATCTATGTACATATATACATATATATATATATACATATATGTGTATATATATTCATTCCATGGCCTTAAGAAGATTGGTGTTATTACTGTGAGGCCAAATTAAAAAAATGACCACAATATAAATAAAGAAATGTTTGCTCTATAATCTTACTACTCATTTTTAACAGAAAAACCTGCAGAAACCCACATTATAACCTTTGCTTCAAATGTCCAAGTGTAGGAAGAAAACCAACTACAAAAATGCAGATGTATGTGTGAAGCAATTATGACATAACTTTTCTAGTCCACATGCTGCTTCTAATGCTGGGAAGACCTGTTTGTTGGAAGCCATGATTATATTTTCTATAAAGCCTTCCTACTCTGTGTTGTTTCTTGGTGTCTTCACTAAATACTCACAATCCTGGCTAACTCTCAATCAAATCCAATCTGAAAAAGTAGCTTCTGCTTACAGCTCAGCAGTCTATATCCTTATGCAAAAATTGTTTCATATTTTACAAACATGTAGAGAATAAGATATATTGTGTTAAGAGAGAATTACTTGGTATGAACTCTAGTACAGGCTTTCAACTTCTTTGGCGATAGGGGACACTAGAAGAGGTCTCAGCTTCCAGTGCCCACTCCAACATAGGAGGAGGTTGACTGTTGTCATCTTAATCTACAACAAAGACAGCTGGGAGAGGGGAGAGGAACTTACAGAAAGATAGACTGACATGGAAAACTGAAAATAAATAAACCCTCTAAAATTCATCAGAAAACTAATACTGTAGAGAAAACTATTAATTTAAATTTATGGCATATTCAATAAAATTTATCATCTAAGATTTTCTTCTCTTAGCCGCTGCTGTTGGCAGCAGGGGCATTTGAATGACAACAGCACATATTTCTTTAAGTAGTGTCCCTTCTAAATTTAGAGTTAGAAAGTCTTGAGAACTGAGAGCTTTGTCTTCTGACTGAGTATCAAGGTTGGGATTTGTTCAGATCCTTTTACGACCCTAAGAGCTGATACCAAGAGTACAAATAAGTTCAGAGTCCTCTTGATGGGAAATGTCCATTCTCTAATAGAAATAACCATACCAGAGTTCAGAAGAATAAGAAGCAGCAATAGATGATAAGAAATATCACCCCTCTCAGGTTCTCCACACTTCCTGTCCAACTAAGAAAAGAAAGACAAGTATTTCAAAAAGCACAGTTTTATCACCTTGTAGTTTGCCATAAAAATAGTAGTAAAGTTGAGTTTCACTAAAGGACAGAAGTGAGATTAAATAATTTACTCTTGCTGAATAACTATCCATAGGGAAATTCACAGACTTGATGAAGGACAATGAACTATTATTTATTTGGCTATTACAGTAGCAAAAGATATTAAACATTGATCCATTTTAAGTCATTACCACAAATTTTATTCTAAAGTCATACTTATCAGCATAGATTTACTCCCAGAAAAGAAATTGCAGAGTATGACAAAGACAGACAGTAGAGGCATAGCAATCCTGAAAACCAGACTAAGATATGACAGATTTGTGATTAGAGTCAAAGAACTTAAAATAGCTATGATTAATATACTGATGTTTATTATGTACAGCTATATAATAAATAAAATATTTGGCAATATAAGCAGAAAGAAATTCTAAAAAAAATAACAAAAATGAAATATTAGAAATTAAAATTAAGAGTATAAAGAATGCCTTTGTAAGATTTTTTTAGTTTTCTTTTTTCCTAGATGTGACAAAACTAAGAGAGCATCAGTGGACTTGAGGATAGATCTATATAATTAACTATAACTCAAACAATACTTTTAAATGAGTAGAATATTATGAGCAAAGACAATAGTAAACTATGAAACTAAAAATCTATAAAAACAAATTTTCTGTTTCATCCTTAAAAATTTTATAAGATGACCAGACACTTGATAGTATATATAAGGAAAAATTGTCCTGTTGAATTGGCAGGGTGTTTGGAGTGGTGTGGTGCATGTATAGAGAATTTTGAAGATTAATGGTACTGAAGCACAGCTTGTATAGAAAGAATAGAAATTAAGCTAAAAGGAAATGTGGAGTTTAATGAGATTTAAGCACAGCTTGTGTAGGACAAATAGAAAATGAAGCAAAGAATGTGCAATTTATTGGTCTCACGCACAATGTTAGTGAGACATAAATTTGGAGACACTGAGAACCTGGTATACTTTTTAACGTATAAGAGTAATTAATTAGTTGAATCTTTTTAAAATAAACTATGGAGGCATATAAAAAATTGATCAGAGTTTAAGATTTTAAAAATTATTTTCCTATGTCCTCATTTCAGGAAGAAATGGGATTCTTTGGGTGTTCTCTCATTCGTGTTCCTATTAATCTTGCTATGTGCAAATGCCCCCCAGATTCGATGTTCAAAATTATTCCAAAATGCCTTCACAAGTGAAACATTGTCCCTAAAGCATTTGGTTTATTGTAGTTACTGGCTTCTTTCAGTTGTAAGACTGACAAATATTCTTTCCAATTCTACATTTTGTTTCTTTCCATTTTAATATTGTCATTTTTCAGTAGAGAATCATTTTTGGTTTGTGGTCATTTTTTGCCAAAAGATAGTCTTTTAACCTTTTTGATAATTTCGTTTTTTAATTGTTATTTGACAATTTTATTTGTAGGTGCTCATATTTTACATCATTTCCACATCTCTGTTTCTATATTCCAACTCGCTATTTTTTAAATAATTTATTCAGATTACATCTCAGTTGTTAACCCCACACTTGTATCTTCCCGTTCCCTGTTCCCTCTCTCTTTCCCCTATTCCCATCCCCTTGGCCTGTGACAAGAGGGAGCCTCCTACCACACCATAAGAAAACAGCCTTTCTGGTCTCATCCTGGTAACCAGCTTACCCTTCCTCTGAGTATCATCAGGCCTCCCCACCAAGGGGAAGTGGTTAAATAGGGGGCACCGGAGTTCATGTCAGAGTCAGTCCCTGCTCTCCACAGAACTGAGGAAAATGTACTGTCTTTGACGAGATCTGAATAATGGGTCTAGATTTAAGGCATGCATTGTCCTTGGTTGGTACAGTAGTTTGAGCAGACCTCCAAGCCCTCAGTCCAGATTCGGCAGTCGTGATGGTCTTCTTGTAGGGTTTCAGAACCCTCTGGGCCATTTTATTTCTCCATTCACCTATATCTCTCTCACCTGTAGTCCCAATGGGAAATCCCAGCATCTGTCCCAAGCCCCCACTGAGTGAAGACCCTGAGAGCACATAAGACACTGTCAACAGAACAACTCCCTATTGTTTTCCCAGCTCTCCCATTCTGATTTCACTAGCCCTCAGTAGTTCTCCAGGTTTTTGATAGGCATGATTTCCCTCTTGTTGAGTGGATCTTAAGTCCATTTAGAGAGCTGTTTGTTACCACCAAAGTACATGACACCATCGCACCAATAAGATTATTTGGTGCCATGATCATTGTTGTTGTGGTGTGTAGGATTCATAGCTGGGTAGTTGTGTTGGCCGCTCCCTTCATTTGGCAGCTTACAGCATCTTTTCCTATGCTGTAAGATAGCTTACTTATTTTTTTTTAATTTTATTTTATTCTTGTTACATCTCAATGATTATCCCATCCCTTGTATCCTCCAATTCTTCACTCCCTCCCATTTTCCCCTTATTACCCTCCCCTATGACTGTTCCTGAGGGGGATTACCTCCCCCTGTATATGCTCATAGGGTATCAAGTCTCTTCTTGGTAACCTCCTGTCCTTCCTCTGAGTGCCACCAGGTCTCCCTATCCAGGGGACATGGTAAAATATGAGGCACCAGAGTACATGAGAAAGTCATATCCCACTCTCCACTCAACTGTGGAGAATGTTCTGTCCATTGGCTAGATCTGGGTAGGGGTTTAAAGTTTACTGCCTGTATTGTCCTTGGCTGGTGCCTTAGTTTGAATGGGACCCCTGGGCCCAAATCTGCCTATCATAATGTTCTACTTGTAGGTTTCTAGGACCCTCTGGATCCTTCTACTTTGCTATTCTCCCATGCTTCTCTCATCTAGAGTCCCAATAGGATGTCCTCCCCTCTGTCCCAGTTTCCTGGTAAGTGAAGGCTTTCGTGGGACATGCCCCTTGGGCTAGAATGCAGATATAAGTGAGTATATACCATTTGATTCTTTCTGCTTCTGGGTTAACTCACTCATTATAATTATTTCTATTATATATAATATATTTATAATATACATTTAGATATTATATATTGTATAATATATTATATAATATTATAATAGATAATATTACTTATACATGTTTTATTATATATTATATATAATATATTATACATAAGGCTTTCAGGGTTTTGTTTGTTTTTCATCACATTCTTGTACTCATGAAACAGAATGAAAATAAAAGTACTGGTTTTAAAAGAATAATGCCATTTTTAATTTAATTCATATTGCTAAGAGAAAATTATTTAAGAAAGTTAAAAATTTAATTATTGCTAGTAACAAATTAATTATACCCTTGTGGAGCTAATAGTGACGTATAAGCTTGTAGTTATTTTTCTTGAATGTTTGTTTGTTAGGAAGACTTATGTTCTATATTAAAACTGTATTATAAACTGTATTAATAAATAGATTAAAATTATTTTTGTAAAATAGGTTATTATGGGCTCTGAATTTCATAATAAATCACATAAACAATGCATATTGATTTACAATGATATATCTGATAAAGCATGAGAAATTATTAAACACTTGTTATTATAATTGATTGCTCTTGGTAATGTATAGAGTTTATGAAGTAATTTTATATGTGCTACATCAAAAAGGGAGTAAATAGCATGCATTTTCTTAGCGCACTGTCCTCCTGGTGCTCATGTGTTTGAACTTCTTGTCTTTATCTGATGTTCCTGTTTGGGAAGGTTGTGGGATTATCAGATGGTCAGTGTCTCAAAAGGATGGAGGTAATGGGCTAAATCTTGCCATTTTAAATTTTTCTCTTCCTTACTGAAAGTACCACATGACTGTCCAAGTCACACTTTTCCTGTCCTACATTACAACAATGTAGGGCTGTATTTCTAGTAAGTTCGTCTTTCTATATGTTACTCTTGTCAGTAATTTGTCACTGCAATTTTAATAAAGTAAGTAATACAATATAGTATTTTCTTCCCAGTTTACTCATGAGAAAGTCAAAATCTATAGGATTGTATTGCAGTTTTGCTATTTATTCAATATTAGTGACCACGTTGGCTAGTAGATAATTAGAGACTCAAACTTACCTTGCTTGAATTCTCTAGCTCTGCCACTCATGATAGGTATGCACGTGGCTGCTCTAAGTAATCTCTGCATTGCTCTTGAATCCTGTTCTCCTTAGGAAATGGGTTAGTATTCATTAACAATTCTAATAATAATGTATTATTTATTTGTTAAGTAAATGTTATAGAATGACTATTTGACTTTGAAACTAATCTTACTATATATCACAGTTTTCTGGTTGCTTACATTTATTTCTGATTCTTGTTCCTCCAAGACACTATTTTAAGAACTTTTCTTAAACCAAGGAATAATCTTTTTTTTTTTTTTTTCATTTTAAATCTATACAAGGTCCATCATTTTATATACATCTCAGATATATGTTTTTAAAGTAGTAAATCTCTGGATGGGGAGGCCTGGTGGCACTCAGAGGGAGGATAGCAGGCTACCAAGAAGAGACTTGATACCCTATGAGCATATACAGGGGGAGGAGGTCCCCCTCAGTCACAGTCATGGGGGAGGGGAGTAAGGGGAAAATGGGAGGAAGAGAGGAATGGGAGGATACAAGAGGATGGAATAATAATTGAGATGTAATATGAATACATTAATAAAATATATTTAAAAGTAAAGTAGTTTTCTAAGACCCTCTGTATCCTTTTATTTTGCTATTCTCCCATGCGTCTCTCATTTAGAATCCCAATAGGATGCCTTCCCCTCTGTCCCAGTTTCCTGGTAAGTGAAGGCTTTCGTGGGACATGCCCCTTGGGCTAGTTTGCAGATATAAGTGAGTATATACCATTTGATTCTTTCTGCTTCTGGGTTAACTCACTCATTATAATCATTTCTAGCTCAATCCATTTGTCCACAAATTTCGGGAATTCCTTGTTTTTAATAGCTGAGTAGTATTCCACGTACTATGGTGCCTCACATTTGACCCTGTCCCCTGGAGGGGGAGACCTGGTGGCACTCAGAGGAAGGACAGCAGGTAGCCAAGAAGAGACTTGATACCCTACGAGAATATATAGGGGGAGGTAATCCCCCTCAGGAACAGTCATAGGGAAGGGGAATAATGGGAAAATGGGGGGAGGAGGAATGGGAGGATACAAGGGATGGGATAAACATTGAGATGTAACAAGAATAAATTAATGAAAAAAAAAAAGAAAAAAAAGAAAAAAATAAAAATAAAGTAGTAAATCAAGAAATTCTTTATGGTTTGATTAGCCAGAGTGTAGATGACCATCTATCTAGATGACCATATGCATGGCTTTGGAATTACTCTTGGACTACAGCTGTTTAATGCAACATCTCTGTCAAAATGGAAATTGATTCTTATTTGTGATTTTTAACATTAGTTATTAGCCTGATTGGGACTTAGAATCACACAAGAGGCACGTACCCTCGTACCCATGTGACAAATTTTTTATATTATCTTAGCCTCTGGAATAGTCTGTTGGAGATAATGTTAATTAAGCTGAAATAGAAAGGCTCATTTTCAGTGTAGGTGGATCATTCCCTAGATTGCAGTCTTAACAAAATCAAAAGAAGAAAGGCAGCTAAGCACTGACACACATCGCCTTCTGTTTCCTTGCTGTAGAAACTACATGACCAAAGCTTTAAAATTCTGCTGTAGTGACTCCCCAGCCATGATGGATACTACACTCAAACTGTCCTCAAAAATAATCCCTTTTATCTTTACATTGCTTTTCAGAGTATAGTATTATCATAGCAACAGAACAATGTAACTAATATGCTGTTCAGCAGAAATTCAAGAAGATTTCACAGGCAAATGTCTTTTTATCATGCCATATTTTATATTATGTGACTGTAGTCATCACCTGATTCTTACTTCCTTAAAGAGAACCTTTAGACCTCTGAAACAAGGCTCAAAAGTATATCCACTATAATTTCACTGAATCACCTCTTCTCTGAATCTTAAAAGCAATGATCTTTAAGGAAACTAATTAAAATAAAACAAATATATCACTAATAGTATAAAAGAGTATTAACATTGAATAGTGTTATAGTCACTACTATACATAATTGTATTAAGTGAATTCTCATTAAATTATTCAGTTATAGTAGACCTGGTACAATATCAAAACATTCTACAACTATCTTCCAGGTAATAGGGGGAAAAACAAATGTTATAGATCAAAGATAGGCATCCTGATAATGCAGCAGTAAACTTATAGGCTCTCCACATCAATTTGAATGGGAAAATTGCAAGTTATTCCATTGTTTTAAAGAAACTAATAATTTTATTAATAAAAACATATCTTTGCTATTGCCTGCATATCACTATCAATTTATAAAAGGCTTCCACTGGCTCATAAAAATATTATAGTGAAGCATTAATTTACTATAGATGAAGAAATGACCGTGGCTTTTCATTTTATTTTAATTGCAAAGAAACTTTTCGTAGCAATTAAATAAAATTTAGAAAGGCAGATTAAATGATCTACTAAGACTACAAAGAAATTGTGCTAATGATGATATCTGTCTATCATCAGAGGCAATTTTCACGATTTCGGTATCATAGTAACAATTGGTTTGGTGATTGATAAAGTTCAACCAGCTTCCTGGAGAGGAGCCAATTAGATAATTATATTCTCTATTCTTCTGTCCCTACTATAGCTTGTTTTTCAATAATATTGTGACTCATCCTTTTTTCTTTTTGTACAGCATTTAAATGTAAGATGAAGCTGTTAATCTTCTGCTCATTTTCTTGTTTATTTTTTTTTCTGTACAGCCATGGAAATAGAATGTCAATTGGATTTACATTCTATAATACTATTCTGTATATTTGTTTTCATATTAGCCTAGGATATTGCATGTTTACAGATGATTAGCAAAGGAATAAAGACCTATTTTGATGATGATGTCAATACCAAAATCTGCTCCAGTTTAGTGTGTGTGTGTGTGTGTGTGTGTGTGTCTGTGTGTGTATGTGTTTGTGTATATGTGTGTTAGGAGAGATTAGTGTATGCTTTTTTTATAAAAATAAACATGGGAAGAAATTTTATCAAACAATATCTGTATTTACAACTCAGGATCAACAACTCAAACCCTATAATTGCTTGTCAGATATGTCAAGCACCAAATCACTAGCATTCAAAATAAATCCGTGAGCTTATCTTTGTTATTTGTATAATGATAGCTAGAAGGAAATTGTAGATAGTGGCTTCTGCAGTTATTATTACAATTCTGTGAGATATAGTCACCTTTTCCTCTGCCTGGTGCTTTACAACTTCGCCAGAGCACACTGTAATCACCTTGACACACATCACCTTTTACTACTTATTGTTGGGTAAGAAAGTGGGATACAAAGACTGAGCCACCTGATGAGCTAATTAGAGTTCTGAGGAGCTCAGATAATACTTGAGTCTTGTTTGTCTGTGAATCACACTTACTTCTGGGCCCAAAGAGGTTGAAGAGTCACAAATTACAATTGTCTATGGATTCAATATTCGGTCTCTTATTTCTATAGCAGAGCTTAGCTTGTTCTGCATCATTTGAAAATTCTTCCACTTTGTGTGGAAATACAAAGTTGCAAATGAAAATAGAAAACCAGTATTATCCATTGGAACCTTTGCTATCATGCACTTTTGTTAAAGTATAGTTACTGTGTTTAACTTTACTTGTTACAGAAGTAATCACTCAGAGTAGATTACTAAAAATGTATTTGTCAGTTAAAGCCTACCCTCAATTTCTGTAGGACTGGTTACATTGTTTTTTTAAAAAATATAGATCAATCACTTCTGAGTATAACTAATGGCAAAAATTACCTTTAAGAAGCAGTCAGATTCTAAAATACTAAATGAAGGAAAGGATAGTGTCAAAGGCCAGCAAAGAATGAAAAAATGGTTTCCTTTTATTTCTAGGTCTCACTAACTTATATAGAATTCCATTTTTCTTTTTTATTATTTTTCTTTTTTACATATACATTTATATTATTACACATATATGCAATAAACTACCTACAGTAAGAAGAACCACAAAATAATCACAAATCATATTTATATATAGAATATATATAGGATACATTGAATATATAGATATATATCTATAGTCTATGTAGATATATAGATATCTATAGCTCTATATAGATATATAGATATTTATATCACTTATTCTCTATACTTTACCAATTGTAAGTTTCTGTATTAACCACCATCCATTCCACAGAGAAATGTCTCTGAAATCCAAAAGCTGAACTATCTACATATCTACTATGTATAGATATATAGAATATATATAATTCTAAATGTAAATCATTTTCTATCATATCTTGTCATTATCAAGTTAAAACATCTATCCAGACCCAAAAACATCTTAACCCCTAAACAACTAAGCTTATTTGCCACACTAAAGTACCTGGTCTTCAACCCCATCAGGTACTTGAGAAGGAATAAAATTAATTATCTGGATAGACAGGAAGTGCAGGTTAGCAGCTTCAAAATTGAAAACATTACAAAGACAGTTTGCTGCCTGAACAGTCACCCAAAACTCCCTATTTCATTTTTGCTGCTGCGTGCTATTAAAAGCATAGGCTGTGGCTTGCTTCAAGCCTTCCGTTGACTACCATATAGTTCTGCCTCTGATTCTGCAATGGTCCCTGCACGTAGGGCTAGCTGTTACATGGATATATCACATGTAGTTGAACACTCCAAAGTCACTTATTCTCTATACATTACCAGTTGTGAGTTTCTGTGTCACCCACCATTTTTTCCACAGAGAAACATCTCTGAAATCCAAAAGCTGCACTATCTACAGATACAGTGATGCACATTTAGAGGGTAATTTGATATTATTTTCATTTAGCAAAATAGTAGCAGTAGGTTTAGCACTGAAGCCAATAGGTTCTTTTAAAGATAGATTTTATCAGACATATATTATGTGTTGAGCCGTTCACCTTAAATATTACCATAGAACAGTTGGTCACCCTTATAACATTTGTATCACAAGGCACCATGGACATATCATGCCACATTGGTCATTACTGAAGTTCACAAGTTTCTCAGCTGAGCAAGACTGCTAATGACCACTACACCAGCAAACTGCAAGCTGTCTCCTATTATTATGAAACCTAGCCAGGAGCTGGGGTGGGGGAGACTTCCTGAGCAGTAACAACTAAATTTCCCCTTGTAATATAACCAGCGTGTGTTGTTTTTCAGTGTGTCACACATACTGTCAAATATTAGGATTTGTGTGGTTAATTTGGATAGTGCAGAGGGAGGTTTTCGGAGAAGGATGAGAATGTTAGGCAGAGGAGGAGGTGAGGGAGAAATATCTAAAAATAAAAATGCTTCCAAAAGCCATAAAAAGGTGTGTGTGTATTAATTTAAAAAATAATTAAAGTGACCCTACACAGGGAATTGTGCTAATCTCAGAAGCCAGAATTTACCAAATTAAGAGCTTAGATCTAGATGTGGAAATATTGCCAGTAACATGTTATTCAGATATGTCCCAGACCCTTCCCAAACCAATATATTCTACTACCATAGCTCTGGGATGTTTAGTAATATATTCTAAATGCAACAGTAACAAAACCATGTAACAAGAAATTATTAAACTAACTGCCTGAAGATATGTCTCACCATTTATGTAACTGTGGCCTGACTCTTATGTTCAGTCATTCAAAGTTTATACCTTTGAAAAGTGGCCTAGAACATACTTTTGAGAAGTGATTAGTGGACTTTATGGTTGCTTAGGTACTCATAAATTGACATAGAATTGAAGACTTTGTGGTGCCTGCACTCTTTATGAGATAGTAAATGTAGTGTCCTGTTATTACTTTTTCTCCTCAGAGAAGGGGCAGAGGGGGGCATTAACAAGCAGTCACGGGCAGGTAAAAACATTTGACATTTCCAGTCTTGTTTTTCGCTCTTAAACAAATTAAGAGTGACAATCAGGAAGACTCCGTGTAGTTCATTATCTTTTTGTTGGTCTTCCAGAAATCACATGTTCTACGTAGCAATAACTTAAATGTAAGAGTGTACAAAAATTACCTTATGTTTTAATGTGGTCTTGAAGGTGAAGGAGAACACATTTCTGAATCAGTTCTGGAGAGTTGGGGGGCATTCAAAACACTACTGTGTGTTAAGCTGACACTTTAGTCTAAGCTTTCTCAAAGATCACAAAGAAATGAAGATAAATAAATATGACTTCTGGCCTTTGGCAGAAGTAAAGAACTTATTTTTCAACCCTTCAATCATTCACTGCATGCTGCATGAAAAATGACTGAACTTTGGACAATCACAATGATGTAAAAATAAGTGGAACAAGCAGTAATTCAGCTTTAAACAGTGAAGAAGAAAAGATAGCCAATTGATTTTAGCCATTAGAACTAGAAATAACAAATAAACAACCATGAAAAACATTTGAGTCATTTACACTAATCCAATGTTCTGATAATTAAATTTCAGCCATTTCACTGCTTGAGTAGATTTTAAAATGATAATAGTACAGCCTTTTCTAGTTCAGTGTGGAGTAATTAAATGGTACTTACAAGTTAAAGTCAAATGCAGAGCTACAAACCCTTTCTCCAACTTAGTGTCCGTATGTAAAGAATTAGTTCACCCGCCTAGTGCCTGAGAACAAGATGCTAGGGTAGTGAGAGATGCTTGCTGTACTGTAAGTGTGTAACTTAAAATCATGGAATTGAGCCAGTAATGCATAAACTGTGTTTCTCTTTCATGAACTTTTACTGTTTCTTAAGTTTTTATTTAGTAGTGAAAAGTTTGTGGGTTTTTTGAAGCATGATTTTCATCATTCAGTAACATGGCTATTTCTTCTGCTTTTCTATGTCTACCAGAGTGAGCACCTTACGTATAGTAGATGGTCAAGGATAGAAATTGAGCATATGAGTAATGATCAGATAAAAATAAAACATGGTGGAGAATATCTTGTTCGTCGGCTAGGTCTTGGTAGGGGTTCGAAGTTTACTGCCTATATTTTCCATGGCTGGTGCCTTAGTTTGAGAATATTCTCCACCGTTGAGTGGAGAATGAGATCTGACTCTCACATGAACTCTGGTGCCCCTTTTCTGACCACGTCCCCTGGATGGGGAGGCCTGGCAGAACTCAGAGGAAGGATAGCAAGTTACCAAGAAGAGACTCGATATTCTAAGAGCATATATAGGGGGAGGAGGTCTCCCTCAATCACAGACATAGGGGAGGGGAGAAGGGGGGAAGTGGGAGAGAGGGAGGAATGGGAGGAAACAGGGGAAGGGCTAACAATCGAGATGTAATATGAATAAATTAACAAAAAGAAAAAAGAAAAAAAGAAAACATGGAATATACCATTTTTTAAGTCCGTTTTTCCATTTTTTAATGTTTTAAAGTTGAAGACATGGACATAACAGGAAATCAGTTATTTACACTAGGTATTATCAACATGAAAATTATGCTTTTTTCTATATTATGTTTTTATTGTTTGCTATGCTTGATGTTATAATGTGATTCTCTTGAATTTTTCTTAACTTCACAAATCAGTTTCTTTATCTTCACAAATATCAGTTTCTGTTGTATCTCCTTAATATGATTTACTTTTTTAATCTGAGATTTTGTTGGGCACTAGACACATTTGCAAGCTGACGTCTTTAAATTCATTTCTCTGTGTGTGTTTGTCATGCTGGAAGTTAAACCCTGAGCATTTGATGATGATTAGAATTCCTCTACTCCTGAGCTATATCCCCAGCCCATGTAAAATCGATTAGAAAATGAAAATGAATCCAGGCATAGTGGTTCATGCCTGTAATGTAATCAGTTCAGAGACTGGGGCAGGAGAAATGGCTGCTTTCATTCCAGCCTAGGCTTCAGTACCAGGAAAGCAGAGGAAGATGGTGGGGGAAAGGAGAGAAGAGGGGAGCGGAAGTGGGAAGAGAGACGGGGAAAGAATGAATGTGTACCTGAAATGGAATAACCACTAGGTAAACAAATTCAAAGCCATATGTAATTTACACTGTACTTTAAGGAGAATATTTTAAAGCTGGTTTGATGTCATTGAAAGCCAATTGCTCTTGTGTTTCTTCATCCTTTCCTTTTGAAATCATCTAACTGGTATCTTGATTAAGTTTTCTACATTTCTGGCAACTATTTTCCTAAGATCATATTTAAATATATTTCCCCTGAACATGCTTCCTTCTGTTCTTCTAATAGATCTTCTCTCTAAATATGCTTCACAATTTCTCATTCCTATTAAATCATCCATGCTCCTGAAATCTCTAGAAGTAATCAGAGCAGTGGTCTGATAGGAAAGGATATATTTTTTAAAGAAGAGAGACTCAAACCTTTCCCTACATGACAAAAAAAAAAAAAAAAAAAATAGTTTTTTTTCCCTCTGCAGTCTCCAGAATAAATTAACAGTACCCTGTAGTGGGTGCTGTAACGGTAGAACAGCCATGAGCTTCTCCCAGACTGGGAGAAGTGTGAGATCACTTCGCACATCTCTTTAACTTCCCTGTTTCTCTTCACTAGATTAAACGTTCATATCAAAGAATGTGGGGGGATTCTCATTTTCCATGCTTTTACCCTACCACAGTGACCTCAAGGGCGACCTTTGTGGGAATCTGGGCTCCAGAATGTCTTTAAGTTTTCTAGACAGTGCAATCAGCCCACTCCATAGAAGATATATCATAGGTGTTCTAACAATAGTGTAATTAATCACTTAAGGTCATACTAATTCATTAATTCTTCAGGCGTATAAGCTGGTTAAAAGTAACGACATTTATGAATCTCAAGTTTGGTTTTAGCTATTTATAACCTACATAGCAAAACACTTAAAAATATGCTGCCCTGAAAGTTTACTTGATTACTGTTGCAATCATTACACAAGAGTCACTGCACGTTCATATTCTAAAATGAGACCAAAAATTTACATGTTTTCTCTGTATTGTCATCATATTTTTTAGTATTGTTGTTTTGTTTTTCTATATAGGGTTTCTCTGTGTACCCTTGGCTGTCCTGGACTCACGTTGTAGACCACAGAGATCCATCTGCCCTTGTCTCCTCAAATGCTGGGAAGACAGGCATGCACCATGGAGCCCTGCTTGTCATTCTATCTTAATTCTTATTCATTCTCTCCCTCACTCCTTCCTTTCCCCCCCTCTCTGTGTGTCTGTCTGCCACATACAAACATACAAATATGCAGAAATATAAATAGTTTACTGTAAATCTTTTTTAATAACTTGCCTCTAGCTTCCACACTTTATAACCTTTTTAAAAGGTGATAACAAAAAGACAATGTCAAATTATCCTTGTGACTACTATTTAATTTGTTTTAAGACGTTGTTGTAAAGTATGCTTTGTGGTGACCAGAAGACCCAATGTAACATCGCCATAATTGCAGATGTTTATGTTTAAAGCTATAGGTATCAGTATCTAGAAATAAAACAAACCCAGGGTAAAAAGAAAATATAGAATATATCTTGTATGTTTTTAAAAGATGGTAAAAATGACATATAAAAGAAAATTCTCATCCCTGGGCTTTTCTTCATCAGAATAGTTGACGTCTGTGAGATATTGTGAAATATAGTTCCCAGGTCTATGTAACTGATGGCTAGTCTCCATCATCAAAATGTTCAACTAAAAAGCCGTCTCCTTTTCTTTGTTTCTAGTGTCTTTTATGGCTGTACTTTTATATTTTTTATGTGATTTAATCACTGAAGAATCTATTTTGGGGCACAAGAGTTCATGTGAAAGTCTAGAAAATTTGAAGACCCAACTCTCCACTCAACTGTGAAGAAAGTCCTGTCTATCAGCTAGATCTGGGTAGGGGTTCAAAGTTTACTGGACTTATTGTCCTTGGCTGGTGCCATAGTTTGAGCAGGACCCTTGGGTCCAGATCCGCCCGTCATAATGTCCTTCTTGTAGGTTTCTAGGACCCTCTCGATCCTTCTATTTCCCCATTCTCCCATGCTTCTCTCACGTTCCCTGGATGGGGAGGCCTGGCGGCACTCAGAGGAAGGATAGAGCGCTACCAAGAAGTGACTTGATACCCTATGAGCATATACAGGGGGAGGAAGTCCCCCTCAGTCCCAGTCATTGGGGAGGGGAGTAAGGGGAAAATGGGAGGGAGGGAGGAATGGGAGGATACAAAGGATGGGATAATAATTTAGATGTAATATGAATAAATTAATAAAATATGTTTTAAAAATCTATTTTGTGTTTATTAGTGATGAGCAGGACCTAAATCAACAGCAGACAATTTGACCATGTTCAGATCACAGTAGTAACTTGGATGCAAATATTTTTTTTAAATGAGTACCACATACATTTATTTGCCACTAATTTGAACAAAATAGATAAACCTTATTTGTTAAAAAGAAAATTGCTCTTGAACCATAGTCAAACTTATCGACATGAAATGGAGAGATAAAGGTGGACAGAGAAACCTTCTTTGCCTCTGCTGACCTAGACATGCCCTGTTAGGATTGAAATCGGTCCCTCTGCATTGTTGCAGAGAAGAACTGACTCACCTGTGGCTTTTAGCTCCATCATTCCTCTGTCCATTTGAGTCCTTCTGAGTTCCCACTATTCTTTTAAATGCCTGTTTGGGCTGTTGATTTTCTTATCAACATGAACCAATCTTTAGCACATACAAAGAGGAGATGAAAGTGCATTGAATTACACTGTCTAGAGTGCCTGCAGATATCTGTTGCCAATGACTTATATGTGTTCAAGAAATCATTGTGATCCTGGGGCTCAATTCTATAGTAGAAATTTCCCTGAGAGAAATTATTTACTTCACTTGTATCTCATCCACATTTCCTTCCCCAACACATCCTTCATTCAATAACCCTCTACAAAAGGAGCTTTGAGATTTGACTATTTAAAAAAAAAAAATATATATATATATATATATACATTTAATTCTTACAAGTTACTCTAGTCTACATTTTATATATTTAGTCCATTATTTGTATATTCATCTATTATTAATTAAAAATAATTTTCTGATAGTACTTGGGAAATTATTTTTTAATTTACCGGGAAATATAAATGAATAAGCAGTAAATGGTTACATAATAGAGTGTCAAGAATTTATGAATCTAGGACATAAGATGTGAATGTCTATAATTTTGGAAACAAGGTCCTAGAAACCTACAAGAACATTGTGGTGGGTGGATCGGGGCCCAGGAGGGTCTGTTCAAATTTCTGCACTAACCAAGGACAATACAAGTAGTAAACACTGAACCCTGACTCTTATCTAGCCAATGGTCAGGACATTCTCCACAGTTATGTGGAGAGCGGGGACTCTGACAGGAACTCTGGTGCCCCATATTTGACCACCTCCTCATGGGGAGACCTGAGGGCACCCAAAGAAACAATAAAATGAGACTTGATAGCTTATGACCGTATAGAGGGGGAGGAGGTCCCCTAGGTCATAGACTTAGGGGAGGGGAATAGGGCGAAAGCAGGAGGGAGGGAGAAACGGGAGGATATAAGCGATGGGATAACAATTGAGCTGTAATCTGAATAAATTCATAAAATTTAAAAAATAATTTTGGAAACAAATTTCATATATCCAATAGAAAATTGGGAAACTTAAATATGCTTTCAACTTTAAATATAAGCATTACTTCAGAAGTAATTGTAAAATCATTCCTTAATTCTTGATAAGAAGATAATGAGAATTATCTAGGGAAAAGACAATATGTGTCAGGGAGAGAAAATGTGAAAATGTCCACAAACATCTACTACTTCTCATTTTATTGAAATGTAGATACATTAGGGTTAGCAGATCATATGACTGACTGGCACGAAAACATAGATTGTTTTTTTTCTATTGTATTCTAATATATCCATATTTTTGCTTTAAGTGATGTAAATAGAAATTAAAGATGCAGGTCATAGATTTCTGTCTGCCTCCAAGTTTCTATTTCCAATCACAAGCCTGGGATGAAATTAGAACATCTGCTTTGTATAGCAAAACATGAACACTGTGCTAAAGAGTTATGATCTCAGATAAAATTAGTCTTTTCCTTAACTAAGGAAAAGGAAAAGGAAAATGTTTTGTGACCATTTAAGAATCATTTAACTGTCTGGGATGTGGTGGCACACAGCTTTAATTCCAGCCCTCTGGAGGCAGAGACCACTGTATCATCTGTGAGTTCGAGGCCATAGAGAATGAGTTTCAGAACAACCATGGATACCCACAGAGAAACCTTGTCTCGAAAACGAAACACAGAAACCAACCAACCAAACAAACAAACCAAAAAAAAAATTCTTTATCTGTAGTTAACAGGAAAATACCAAATGGCATGACGATTACTGAACCTTCTCCGTTCACAGAAGACATGGTTGATTAATAAATTATTTGTTGGTAGCCTCTGTGAGTCAAGGGAAAGTGATATGGAAATGTTATTAGAAATGAGTACAAGTGATATGTAGGAACATTCTAACTTCAACAATTTACTACAGGGAAAATAATCTAAAGTGCATGAATTCTGAATCACATGTCAGAAATTTTAGATTAAGAAGTATATTTGAAAAGACTTAAAGTATTACAACTTACATGGTTTTGACACAATAAGTTACAGTTGATTACATGATAGTCCATACTACTTGACCAAATAATTTTGCACATTGCCTGAATATGTCCATGGTGGAAAGGCTGTATGTCTTTATATATTAATATCAAGTACATAGCATGAGTTGAAAAAATAACTTTTTCATTATTCTTACTATATTATGCAGTAAAGTGTGACTTTTTAAGAAGTTTGGTTTATTATAAGGAAAACTCCCTGGAGGGAAACTTGAATTTGAAATTTCTTATTATGAAACACACAAACAAAAATAACTAAATAGATTGGTAAGAATAATTATTTCCCTAGTGGTAACAGGTTAGTGTCAGGTCACAGACCAAATAATTATCTTAATTCCATTGTTAAACTTGCATCTCTGGTGCAGTACATTCGAAAGTTGGAAATGTGGAGTTGGGGTTCATTTTGGTACTTGAAAAAGTAAGTATATGACTAAGCTTTTATAGTAATTTTATGAATAACGAACAATAGTGTACTGGCTAGTCTTAAGTCAATGTGACACAGCTGGAATCATCTGAGAGGATGGAACCTCAATTAAAAGAATCCGGCCTGAAGGCTGAAGATGATGCTCCATTGTTATAGAGAGTTTTGGGTGATGTTCGTGCTGCAAACTGTCTCTCTCATTTTTTTTTTTTTTTTAATGAAAGCTGCTAACCTGCACTTCCAGTTTACTCAGGTAATTAAATTTTATTCCTTCTCAAATCTCTGATTGGGTTGAAGACCAGGTAGTTTAGTCTTACAATTAAGCTTAGTTGTTTAGGGGTTAAGATGTTTTTAGGTCTAGATAGATGTTCTAAGTTCATAGTGATGAGATATGAAAGACATGGATTTTCATTCAGAATTTTAGACTCACCAAGATAGGAAAGTTTTTTTTTTTTATTCAAGGTTGCCAAATACAAATAGCCAAAACACTATGAATGTAAAATTTATATAATTCCTGATTGTTTTGTGGTTCTTCTCACTGGATGTAGTTTATTTTATTTATGTGCAAAAATATAAATGTAAATGTAAACAAAGAAATATAATAAAAATGACTCCAAGATCAAGCTGTAGGAAAATCTCTAGGGCGTTTTCCTAGTTAGTCTTTGATGGGGTAGGGACTAATTTCTCACAGGTGGACCCAATCCCTGTCCTAGTAGTCCTCAGTTCTAGAAGAAAGCGGGCTGAAGAGAAAGTCAGTATGAAGTATTTCTTCACTTTCTTGTTCTTCTTCCAGGTTCCTGCTCTGAATTCCTGCCCTGACTTTCTCCAGTGACAAAGAGTAATGTGGAAGTGCAAGTCAAATAAACTATCTCCTTCCCCTGGTGCTTTGCTTAGTTAGCAACCCTAAGACAGGTGGACAAATGATACAAATATTGTAGAGCTCTTGGTATTTTACCTAATTTCTTGTAGTATTCCTACACGAAACACACTCTAGTATACACTAAATTTAAAACATGCTTATGTTTTAAAACACATGGCAAAATAATATTTCTTGGCTTTATTAGACACAATAAGATTTATTTAATAAAGGAGAAGCTAATCATAGATTTCTCGCTGTAATACAGTTAGATTCCTGGGTACTGTGTTGTCAATCAGGGAATGCACAGGAATAGATAATGTCATACTTCATAATGATATACAGCTTATCGACCTTCTCCACTTTGGGGTTTTCTCTCTCTGCTTCCTTCTTTGATCTGTTTTTCTCTTTCTTCATCTTCAATCATATGTTTCATTTGTTTATTTTGCTTTCCTTTTCTTCACCTCTTGATTATCTTTTCCACTTCTACAAATTTTACAATATACCTTTAAATCTTAAACAATATATTCAATATATTTTCAGCAAATCCACTTGCCTCCTGTAACTCCTCACTCAATCACCTTTCTTTCCCACCCAACTTTATGACCTTCCTTCCTTCCTTCCTTCCTTCCTTCCTTCCTTCCTTCCTTCCTCTCTTCCTTTCTTCCTTCTTTTCATCCATCCACCCACCCTCCTTCTCTCTCTTTTCCTTTCGTTCTTTCATTCTTCCTTCCTCTCTTTCTTTCCTTTTCATTCCCTACCAAGTTCAATCTGTGTTATGCAGCTAGACATGGACTTGAAGTCTACCCTTATATCCAGTTTATGTACCAAGTAATCACATCATTAAAGAAAACTTACTCTCCCTCTCTGAGAAGTTATTAAATGTCAGAAGCTCCACAACTTCTAGTGGGATTTTCTTCCTAGACCCTATTACTGTCCTGACACTGGTGTTTAGTCTGACTGAAAGTTTTGTAGTTCTTTTGCATGCTGCTATAATTACTATATCTTCAAAAGTGTAACTGCTTGTTTCTAGAAAACAATGTTTCTTTGATGTTTTATGGCACATCTGGCTTTTACAAACTTTCCAGTCCTTCTCTAAGAAAATCCTTGAGCCCAGTGGAAGGTGTGTGGTATATATATTCCATTAAGAGATGCGCATACTACAGTCTCCATAGTCTTTTATTATGTGAACTAGCCAGATTGATGCCTCTGTGTTATTTGCCATGTACAAGAGGTTTGAGATACATTCCATCTATGGGGACAACTATAAATTATTAATAGTCATTTTAATACTATGTCTATTTAGCATAATAAAACTACTGAGTTCTCCCTCCAGGCCTATGCCTTATATAGCACAGGTCCTCAGTTGCTTAAACAATGCTAGAGTGGGCTCTATGCTTGTCTACATCAGATAAGAAAGTCACACACATACAATTAGGAAGAAAAAGGACAAGGTGAAGCATCCTGCTTTGAAATACACTTTGCTAGATCTTGATTAAAGTAATGACTTACAGCTTTCCAGAAACACAATGATCTTAAACCAGAGAGTCAAAAAACAAAGAGAAGCATACAAAGTTAAGACTGCCCAGAGAAGAAGCAGAAGAGTGACTGAAATGCAGCTGGAAACGCAGAACTTCAACATTCGAAGCAAATACTTGTACAGTTATTGACCCAGTGTTTGCTTTCTTCTGCCTGCTCAACTTAACAATTTCCTAAGAGAGAGACAAAATAAAATGGTTGGCACAAAACTTCAGCCTGTGATTTAAGTAGGATGCTAAGCAATCAACAGACTACCTATCTGAGATGAAATTAACTGGCAGCTCACTGAATGGTTCCAAACACTTAAATATTGCACATTTATATTTAATGCCTGTGATCCTTCAGAGATTTGCCTTTTGAAATCGTGGAACACACCATTTAGGTGAACAACACCTCTCAGAAATATGAAAATCATGGACTATTAGTTCAATTGAAGCAGTTTATTTAAAATAAATTCCAGATGCAGAAGTTTCATGTTGAGAACTGTGGAATATTAATATTCTCTGGAAATGATGTGGTGTCATTATCTTCCACTATTCAGGCCAAAGTGTTTCCTACTGTATTTCTGTGTGCATGCTCACTTTTGAAATCTGAGGAACTCCTTTGTATACTGAAGCACTGAAGGGCAGACACACTTTCCTAACAAGTAGTGTGTACTTCAGATACTCTGTGGGAAACAGATTTTTCAATAAATACCATTCCTGATGCGTCTACCTCATTAGTGCTTTTTTCTTGCACCGTGGAAATATACCACATCTTTCAGAGAACTCAGTTGCAATTTCAGAATGAGGATCACAATAGTTAGAAACACTAAAATCTCATAAAACACAGAATAAGCTTTTCTAACTTCATTATCCATACTTCTGAGGCTCTTTAGGGTATAGGACTATGATGTCCAAATCCAAGGGGATTGAAAGCAAGTGGAATTCAATTGTCTGGTGACAAAAAATGTTCTGAACACATGCACATTGAAGATTACAGTCTCTGAACTCAGCTTCTTGTTCTAGTAAATCAGTTATAAAAAATCATATCATTTCACCTCAGCCTATCAAGTCTCATCTGTACTACCTATAACATCTTCCTCTGTAGCCTGGCAAGGCTGCCCTGCCAGGGGGAAGTTAAGAAAGTTCTGTGGCCAAAGAACATGTCCAAAGGAGCCCCTACTCTCCACATTGTGGGACCCACAACCAGACCATAACCCTACATCCTAGCAGAGTGTCAAGTCCACATCATATAAGGTCCTTGGTTGATGTATCAGTCTGTATTGTAGTGTAGTCATCCTGTATTATGTGGCTAATTTGCACACATGAGTGAGTATACACCATTCATGTCTTTCTGGGTCTGGGTTAGGTCACTCAAGATGATCTTTTTAGTTCCATCCATTTGCCTGTAGATTTCTAGATTTCCTTGTTTTTAATAGCTGACTAGTATTTCATTGTGTAAATGTACCACAATTTATTTATGCATTCTTCAGTTGAGGGGCATCTAGGATTTTTACAGATTCTGGCTAATATGAATAAAGCTACTATGAACATAGTTGAATACATGTCTTTGTTGTATGGTAGACCATCTTTCAGGTCTCTGCCCAGGAGTGATACGGCTAGGTCTTGAGGTAGAATTAATCATAATTTCATGAGAAAGCACCAGATTGATTTCCAAAGTTTTGCTCTGTGCCATTCATTATCTTTTGTAGTAATGAGTTTTCCTTTATATTTACCTAATAATTTTCTGACTAGGTGTTCCAGATAATTTTTATATCAACTTGACTCAAGTTAGAGTTATTTGAAAGGAGGGAACCTCAGTTGAGAAAAATGCCTCCATAAGATTGAGATGTAAGATATTTTATTAATTAGAGATTGATGGGAGAGTATCTAGTCTACTGTGGGTGGTGCCAACCTAGGGATGGTGATTATGGGTTCTATGTATACCAATCATGACCATGAAACACTTTTGACGAAAAAAATAAAGATTTTCCCAAACTAATTCTTCTAGTGAAGATTAAATTGCCAGCACTCCAGGATATACACAAGAGAATAAGATAGTTAGTCTTTCTTAAACACGTACTGTTGATATCCTTGCACAATAGCAAGGTTTTTCTCTTGGGATGAAAACAATGTTCATGCTTCCTGTCTGAAGTTAGATTGGGATTGGAATTCACCCTCCTCCATTCTCTGGGAGTCAGAAGATTAATCCTATATAGGTGCCTTCCCAGAACGACTTCAAGCCCAAATTTAATTTTAAATTATTTTAATAATTAGAAACTACAGGGGCCACAAAGTTCTGTACATCTACATACTTGTGAAAGAGAAGTGACTAAGTTGTGAAAGTCAAGTCCCAGAAACTCAAATGGGTGGTGTTTGTTTGTTTGTTTGTGACAGAAACTCAGGTTTCAAGACCAGGCTAAGAAAAGAGTATAACTGCTACTGAAAGTGTCAAATTTTTGTATGACTACCAAACTAGAAAAAAGAGAGTGATATTTTCTCTTTTACAGCCTAATCATGCATATAGTAATATGGCCTTGTAGATTCAAATTAATTTTGTTCTTAGTTTTAGAGCATTATCTTCAACTTTTTTTCTTCTGAGAATACCTGTTATATATTTCATAAGAATATTTCTTTGTGACTAGTGAAATAAATGGGGAGAAATAAAACTAATGCAGAAGGTGAATTTTAAGAAGGTTGACCTCCAGGAAAATTGTCACCCTGTCTTGCAATTCACAGAGAATGGATGTAACTAGAGACAATCATTCTGAGTGAGGTAACCCAGACCCAGAAAGACATGCATGATATATACTCACATATAAATGGATATTAGGCCAACATAGATGTCCTCTGAGAGACTCCACCCAGTGGTGAATAGGACAGATCCTCAAACTTGCTGCTGGACTCTTGGCAGAGCACTGAGAGTGGTATAGAATTCGGGGAATGGGAGGGACCAGAGTTTAGAAGTGCCACAAGAGTCCATCAGTGCCTGAGAATCTGGATGCATGAGGGCCTGTACAATCTGTTGCACCAACCAAGGACAGTTACATGCAGTGAACCTAGACAGCTAATTCTCCACGGTTGTCGGGGAAGTGGCGACTGCCTTTGACATGTACTCTGATGCCCCTGATTTGATCACTTCCCCTTGGCAGGGAGGGCCAAAGGCACACAGAGGAAAGGGAAGCAGGCTATTTTGATAAGACCTGATAAACTGTGGTCATATGGTGGGGGAAGAGTTCCCTTTCTGTCAGATCTAAGGGATAGGAATAGGGCAGAGGAGGGAGCAGGTGGTAAGGGGAAGACGCAAGTGAGGGGATAACAATTGGGATGTGTTTGAATAAATCATAGCAAATTAAAAGTATATAATATAAAAAATGAAGATGAGTGTTAAGACCTCTTACAGGAAAAAAAAAAAAAGACAGAAAAAATTGGAAAAGTTACTCCACCATGATGAGCTGTAAAGTCATTTGATTTTGATCATGCTAGTTTGCTATGTCTTCTGCAGGGTATTGAAAGTCTTGAATAATTTCAAGAGAGATGTGTTCTAAGGAAAGTAAAGATTAAAACCCATTTTTTTTTTAAAAAAGAAAAGGCCATTTTATCAGCTTTGGATGAATTAGGCATATTTTTTCTTTCAAAACACTGCCTAATATTTTTGGCTTTATGTTCTGCTGAACAGTAACTTGGAGTTACAAAAAAACAAAGAATGAATAAGTTAACTTAGAGTGAATAGAGAAGATGAGTAAAAAAAGAAGCATCACTTGGATTCCCCTTTCAAGCAAGGAAATTCCAATCATCAATGATTGGTATTAAACTTATAATAGCTTTTATTCACTCTTATAATTCAGTATGACAAAATTATACTTGCCAAGAGACACACTGAAATATAATAGTGGTTAATGAAGCCCTACATATTATTCAATGTCTCATTCTAACATCTTTGTGAATTTACTCTTATCATGTATCTCTTATATGCAAATAAATTACATTGCATGTAATAAGTATTATTTGGTCATTAGAAAGATAGTGTTTAGAAAAGCAAACATTTAGCCATTGAGAATAAGTTCATAGATTTTTTCTTAAATAATTTATACTTTTGATAATCCGAATCACATTTTGGTGAAATAAATGTCTTAAACTGGGAGCAAAACAAAGTCGGTATGACATCCTTTTCTCTCTTTCTCTTTGCTTTTTTTTTTTTTTTTTTTTTTTTTTTTTTTTTTTTTTTTGTCCTATTCTACTTCAGAAATCACTCAGTAGGAAATTAATTCTCCTTGTTCTTTTCCACATACTGCATTGCTTGAGGACTTCTGACAAACAGAATAATGAAGGGTTTAGTCCCCAGTAATGAATGTCACCATCCTAACAATAAGATCCAACAAACAACTTTAAGTGAGGTAGTGAATGCCGAGTTTATGTGGAGTACACACTGAGTCTGACTGGTCTAAATAATTACTGGGTGTTGGCAGAGATGCAGTAAGCACTGTGCACCGTGATGGCACCTGCTGTGATTTAGTACTATTTTGAAAAATAATAGTTTCTTCCAAAGGAATGAAAGCTTTACAGTGCGGTAATTGAATGCACACGTCAATGAACTGGCTTTCTTTGTTTTCTTGCGAATATATTTTGGTGGTTTTTCTGTTATCCATGTTATATTTTTGGGATGCCCATTATTCTAAGTACTAATTTTTTTAAATCTCATAAAAAAGGTAGTCCATACCATATTTATTATATTATATTATAATATATGAAACTTTATTAGACTATATAGTTTCAGAGAATGCATTATACATTGTTAGGGAATAAAACTGTGCATTTACTTATTTTTTTATGTCACTTGTATGTCTGTTATGTATGAGGAGATACAGGACAATACATTACATAAGACTGGTAAGAATTAACGCATTCTTATTCTAAAGATATAATAATTGGTATTTTGTGTGCCTAAGTTTTTGTCTGTATGAATATGTTTATTATGTACATGCCTGAAAAGGCTTAAGATCCTCTAGAACCAGACTTAAAGAGGTTTATATGTAGCCATATGGATGCTGGGAACCAAACCCTAGTACTCTGTAAGAGTAGCACGTGTTCTTCTCTGCTGATCCAATAATTTTTTTCTATATATGTGATTGACATTTTTTTTTCAGTCTAAGTTGGGTCTAATTTCCTTCTTCTGAAGAAGTAAGTACAGTTTGAAATGAGAGATGTTTACTGTAGTCACAGTTAGATTTCTGGAAGAAACTATGTATATTTAATTTACTCATTATATTCAAGGACTAATATGGCCAAGGGGGGAAAGTTTCTATGGCTTCCTTCTGGAGTTTCAGCACTGTGGTTTCAGAGACAGAAACATCTTGAGTGGGCCCCAGGTAATGTCCCTGTTGGGTTGTTGCTGGACATTTTGAATATATTTCACAACTAGAATATTCCTTAAATAGCACTCTGCTTGTATTTCAAATAAAGGTGTCTTTCTGTGTTTCCCAAAGTGTGCCTCACCTTTAATTGCATCTCCATATCTGGAAACAGTGGACATAAAGTTGGCGTGTGTTATTGTTCACATGGTGAAAATGAGGTCAGATATAGGTCTTTCAAAAAATCTTTGGAAAATTTTCCTAAGTTGGAATCTCTTGTTAAGTAAGATGGTATGGATCAGAATATTATGTTCTATTCCTACCCAATAGATAGCGAACAATGCTATATCTCAGAGACTACCTTTTAGTTAAACACTTTATTATATTTTTTCTTTTTCATTGTTCTTTCTGTTTTCGAAATTGTGAGAATTTTGAAGATTAATCATTAGAGACTTTGTCTTCTTTTGGGAAGCTGGAAGTAGCAGCTGATGGTAAAGTTCTTAGTAGCCAGAAGTAATTGCCCTCCAACTTTTGAGAATGGAATTGTGAAAATTCTCCTCTGTCAATATTTATAGTAATGAAATATTATAAACATTGTTAGCTGGATATCTCCCTTAATGCCACTATTGTTTATTTCTTTAAAGTTGATATTCAATCAAATGAATCTAAGCCAGATAAAATTGCATTTTAATTAATGACCACACTCCTAGATCCTTGAAGAATGAGTAATCCATGAGCTGCAAACCAAACCAAAAATTAGTAATAAATCTAGTGTTTTATTTAATTACAGCAACTACACATCACCATATGTAAAGGTCCCTTAGACAAACGGGTTTATTACAAAGCAAATTCATATATTGATATGAACAAAGCCTTTCATTTCTAGGACATTAAAACTATATTTAAAGTTTTATAAATGCATATATGCTATATTCAGGATCATTAAAAAACAGATTGTGTTTCATGAAGACATGTAAGAAGGATATGACAAAAACCAAAAGAGAATATATTTATTTATAGAATTTACGGTAAGATAAAAATCACAAATGAATATGACCAACTTGGGCTGATTCTCATAAACAATAACGTTTATGCACACACTTCTGTATACCATATATTATTTTTCAAATTAGTTAAGTGATGACATTTAATCATTGCTTTTAATAAACATGCTTTATAGATAAATTCAAACACACATCTATTTTTTTCTTTTTTTAATTAATTTATTCTTGTTACATCTCAATGGATATCCCATCCCTTGTATCCTCCCATTCTTCCCTCCCTCCCATTTTCCCCTTATTCCCCTCCCCTATGATTATTCCTGAGGGGGATTTCCTCCCCCTGTATATGCTCATAGAGTATCAAGGCACTTCTTGGTAGCCTGCTATCCTTCCTCTGAGTGCCACCAGGTCTCCCCCTCCAGGGGACGTGGTCAAATATGGGGCACCATAGCACACAAACACACATCTATTATCTAACAATATCAAGGTCATATTTCAATTTCATTGAGGAACTATGATATTTAAACAAATGACCATTATTAAGACTTTAACCACTATGTATGCCAAAGCACATCTCAAAAGACATAAACTACTTTAATAAAAGTGTACAAAAATAATGCTTTTGATTTTATCAATACACCAAATATTCCATTTTAAGCAAACAATAATATTCCCCTGACAAGATTATATTAAAATGACAATGTTCAATGATAAGAAATATATGGAAAATAGGATTTTTAATGCAGTTAAATAGATCATACTTGATCAATGTTGTTGATTTAGAAATGATCGATGTACAAAAAGATCCTTTAAATAAACCTTACTTTAAATAAATTATAGGTTATCCAATACAACTGCACAAAAATAAACAAATATGGTTTTCTCTCTTGTGGATTTTTCTTATAATTTAATTAATTTATTCAGATTACAACTCAATTGTTATCACATTACCTGTATCCTCCTTTTTTTCCCCTCTCTCCCACTTTCACCCTATTCCCCTCCCCTAGGTCTATGACTGAGGAGGAGTTCCTCCCCCATATATGGTCATATGCTATCAAGTCTCATCATGGTGGCCTGCTTATTCTTTCTCTGAGTGCCCCACCAAGGGGAAGTGGTCAAATATGGAGAACCAGAGGTACAAGCCAGTCCCTGCTCTCAAAACAGCAGTGGAGGATGTCCTGTTCATTGCCTATATATGAGTATGGGTTCAATGTTTACTGCTTGCATTGTCCTTGGTTGGTGCATCAGTTTGAGCAAATTCCCCTGGGCCCAGATCCAGAAGTCATGATGTTCTTTTTGTAGGTTTCTAGGACCTCCTGTGATTCTATTTCCTCATTCTCCTACATTCCTCTCACCTAGAGACCCAATAGGATATCCTCACATCTATCCCAATCTCCTGATAAGTGAAGCCTTTCATGAGACCTGCCTTTTGGACTAATGTCCATTTATAAGTGAGTTTATATCATGTGAGACATTCACTTTTATGACCATTTCTAATTTCATCCATGAGTATTATTCCATGGTGAAAATGTACCACAGTTACTTTATCCATTCTTCAACTGAGGGAAGTTTAGGTTGTTTCCAGGTTCTTGCTATTATGACTAAGGCTGCTATGAACATGGTTGATGAACATCTGTCCTTTTTGTGTGCTGGAGCATCTTCTGGGTATATTCCAAGGAGTGGAAGAGATAGGTCTTGAGGAAGTCCTATTTCCAGTTTTTTGAGAAAGTGCCAGAGAGATTTCCAAAGTGGTGGTACAAGTTGGCATTTCCACCAACAATGAAGGAGTATTCCTTTTTTTTTCCACATCCTTGCCAACATGTGGTGTCATTTGAGTTTTTATCTTAGCCATTCTGGTGGGTGTAAGATGGAATCTCAGAGTAATTTTGATTTCATTTCTCTGATGACTAAAGATGTTGAACATTTCATTAAGTGTTTCTCAGCCATTCAATATTCCTCTGTTGAGAATTCTCTGTTTAGTTTTGAGCCCCATTTTTCAATTGGGTTATTTGGTTTGGTGGTGTTTAGTTTCTTGAGTTCTTTATATATTTTAGATATAAGGCCTTCGTCAGGTGTAGGGTTGGTGAAGATCTTTTCCCAGTCTGTAGGCTGTTACTTTGTTCTATTAACAGCATCTTTTGGCTTACAGACGCTTCCCAGCCGTTTATTAAATTTTGACCTTAAGGCCTGGGCTGTTGATGTTCTGTTCAGGAAGTTGTCTCCTGTGCCAATGTGTTCCAGGCTCCTCCACACTTTTTCTTTAACTGATTTTCTATCTGTGGTTTTATGTTAGGTCTTTAATCCACTTTGACTTGAGTTTTGTGCATGGCGACAAATTTGGGTCTAGATTGCATTTTTCTACATGTAGACATTCAGTTAGGCCAGCACCATTTGTTGAAGATGCTATCCTCTTTCCATTGAATATATTGCCTTCTGTGTCAAAAATCAAGTGACCATATGTGTGTGGATTCACTTCTGGGTCTTCAATTCAATTCCATTGATCAACCAACCTATTGCTGTGCCAGTACCATGCTGTTTTTATTATTGTTACTCTATAGTAGCACTTGAGATCAGGTATGGAGATTTTTCCAGAGGATATTTTATTGTATAGGATTGTTTTAGCTATTCTCTGCTTCTTGTCTTTTCATATGATGTTGAGAATTGATCTTTCAATGTCTTTAAAAATGTGTAGGTATTTTTGATAGGGATTGCATTGAATCTGTAAGTCTCTTTTGGTAAGATGGCCATTTTTACTATGTTAATTCTCCTGATCCATGAACTAGAGAGATCTTTCCATCTTCTGACATCATCTTCAATCTCTTTCTTCAGAGATTTGAAGTTTTCTTTTCAAACAAGTCCTTCACTTGCTTGGTTAGTGTTATTCCTAGATAGTTTATATTGCTTATGGCTATCATGAAGGTTGTAGTTTTCATAATTTCTTCCTCTGCATGATCTTCATTTGTATATAGGAATGCTACAGCCTTTTTAGAGTTAACTTTGTATCCAGACATTTTGCTAAAGGTCTCTATCTGCTGAAGGAGTTCTCTGGTGGAATTTTGGGGGTCAATTATGTAGACTATCATATCTTCTGCAAATAGGGATAATTTGACTTCCTCTTCTCCCATTTGGATCCCCTTGATCTCCTTTGGGTGTCTTACTGCTATGGCTAGAACTTCAAGAACTATGTTGAAGAAATATGGAGAGAATGGGCAGCATTGCCTGGTCTAACATATTAGAGGAATTTTCTTGAGTAGCTCTCTATTTAATTTGATGTTGGCTGTTGGCTTGCTGTATATAGCCTTTGTTATGTTTATGTATGTACCTTTTATTCCCCAATCTATCCAAAACGTTAAACACGAATGGGAGTTGGAGTTTGTCAAATGCTTTTCTGCATCTAAGGAGATGATCATGTGATTTTTTTGGTTTTTTTATATGGTGGATTACATTGATGGATTTCCATATATTAAACCATCCCTGCATGCCTGGAATGAAGCCTACCTGGTTATGGTGAATGATATATTTGATATGTTCTTTTTTCAATTTTCCGAGTATTTTATTGAGTGTGTTTGTGTCAATATTCATAAAAGAAATTGGTCTGAAATTCTCTTTTTTTTTTTTTTTTTTTGTTTGGTCTTTGTGGGGTTTAGGTATCAACATGACTGTGGACTCATAAAATGAATTTGGTAATGTTTCATCCGTTTCTATATTTTGGAGTAGCTTGAAGATTATCAGTATTAGCTATTGTTTGAAGGTATAGCAGAATTCTGTACTAAAACCATCTAGTCTGGGGCTTTTTTTTTTTTTTTTTTTTTTTTTTTTGGTTGGTAAATTATTAATGACTGCTTCTCTTTCTTTAGAAGAAATAGGACTGTTTAATTTATTTATCTGATCTTGTTTCAATTTTGGCACATGGAATCAATCAAGAAAAGTGTCCATTTCCCTTAGATTTTCAAATTTTGTGGCATATATGCCTTTAAAGTAGGATCTTATAATTATTTGTATTTCTTCAATGCTTGTTGTTAATGTCTCCCATTTCATTTCTGATCTTGTTAATTTGGATAGTGTCTCTCTGCCTTTTAATTAGTTTGATTGATGGGTAGTCTAACTTGTTGATTTTCTCAATGAACCAGCTCCTGGTTTTGTTGATTCTGTGAATTGTTATTTTTGTTTCTAATTCATTGATTTCAACTCTGAGTTTGATTGTTTCTATATGTCTTCTCCTCTTGGGTGTTTCTGCTTCTTTTTTTTTTTCTAGGGTTCCAGATGTGTCTTTAAGTTGCTTATATGGGATGTTTCCAATTTCTTTATAAAGGCACTTAGTGCTGTGAAATTTTCTCTTAGCACCACTTTCAATGTGTCCCACAGATTTGGGTATGTTGTTCTTTCATTTTTGTTGAATTTCAGGAAGTCCTTAATTTCCTTCTTTCTTTGTTCCCTGACCCAGGTATCATTAAGTAAAGAGTTGTTTAGTTTCCATATGTGTATAGGATTTTTTATATTTCCGTTGTTGAAGTTCAGCTTTAGACCATGTTGATTTGATAGGGTAGAAAGTATTATTTCAATCTCCTTGAATCTGTTGAGATTTGCTTTGTGACCTACTATATGATCAATTTTGGAGAAGGTACCATGGGGTGCTGAGAAGAAGGTATAATCCTTTGTGTTTGTTTGAGAAGTTTTGTAGATATCTCTTAGATCCATTAGATTCATGACATTGGTCAGTGTCCTTTCTCAGTTTAGTTTCTGTTTTGCTGACCTATCCTTTGGTGAAAGTGGGGTGTTGAAGTCACCCACTATTAATGTATGGAGATCAATGTGTGGATTAAGCTTTGTTATAGCTCTTTTACAATTATGGGTGCCCTTGTATTGGGAGCATAGATGTTTAGAATTGTGAAGTTCTCTTGGTTGACTCAAAGTTTGCTGTGTATGAAGTGACCATCTTCATCTTTTCTGTTTAATTTTCATTGAAAGTCTATTTCATTAGATGTTAAAATGGCTACACCAGCTTGCTTCTTGTATCCATTTGTTTGGAATACCTTTTTCCAGCCTTTTACTCTGAGGTAACATCTATTCTTGTGGCCGAGATGCATTTCTTAAATGCAGAGGAATGGTGGGTCTTGTTTATGTATCCACTCAGTCTGTGCCTTTTTATTAGACAACTGAGACCGTTGATGTTGATAGATATTAATGACCTTTGACTGTTAAGACCCTTAATTTTGATGTTGTTTGCAATAGAGTGTTTATATGGTTATGTTTTTGAGATGGTGTAGTTATCTATTTCCCATGTAATTTTGGTTGTAGCTTGTCACATTGGTTTGGAGGGTTACGCCTAGTAACTTCTGTAAGGCTGGATTTGTCGATAAGTATTGTTTGAATTTGTTTTTGTCATGGAATATCTTCTTTTCTCAATCAATGGTTATTGATATTTTTGCTGGGTATAGTAGTCTGGCCTGGCATCTGTGGTCTCTTACGGCTCGCAAGACCTCTAGCCAGGCCCTTCTTGCTTTTCTGGTGTCTGCTGAGAAGTGGGGTGTAATTCTGGTAGGTTTGCCATTATATGTTACTTTGCCTTTTCCCCTTCCCACTTTTAATATTTTTTTCTTTGTTCTGTACACGTTGTCCTTATGTGGCAGGAAGATTTTCTTTTCTGGTCTAGTCTATTTGGTGTTCTGTAAGTCCCTTGTATGTTTATATGCATCTCCTTATTGTAATTGGGGAAATTTTCTCCTATGATTTTGTAGAAGAGACTTTCTGGACCTTGGAGTCAGGTGTCTTCTCATTCTTCAGTGCCTATTACTCTCAGGTTTTGTCTTTACATGTTGTCCTTAATTTCTGGAATGTTTTGTGTCAGGAATTTTTCAGATTTAGCATTTTCTTTGATGGTTGCTTCTAGTTCTATGATTGTATCTTCTAGTCCCGAGATTCATTCCTCTATTTCTTGGATTCTGTTAGAGAACCTCAACTTTGTGTTGCTTGCTTTCTTCTCTAATGTATCTCATTCTCATTTTTCATGTGTCTGTGCCTTTATCATTGTTTCCATTTTTGTCTTCAGATTTTGAACTGTGTTACTGATTTCCTTCATCAGTTTGTTTGTATTTTTCTGAATTTCTTCCAGTGCCTCTTTATAGGCCTTTTTTATGTTTTCAACCTGTTTGGTTGCATCTTCCTACATTTGTTTAAGGATTTTACTTGTTTCTTCCATTATCATCTTCATTACTAAGAATTTGAAGTGGTTTTCTTGTATTTCTATTGTGTTTGAGTTCTCAGGGTTGCTTTCTTTGAGATTGCTGGAATCTGTAGATGCTGAATTGTTTTGGTTTTTTTGTTTGCATTCTTATGCTGTCCTTTGGACATCTTGCTGTCTCGGGTGTTGGGAGGTAGCTTCTAGCGTCTATCATTGGTCTTTGAGAGTAGATAGTTGGTGAGTGATTATAGGTCGGGTGCCCTTACCTTTGGGGACCAGGGAGTTCTTCCCTGTAACAGGCAGGTTACCTGGTTTCTGCTCCAGGAAACTTTGCTCTAAATCTTAGGCTCCTGACTGGGTCAGCAGAGGTAGGCTTCTGCCTTGTGCTGTTCACACTACTGATGTGATTCAGACCAGCTGTATTGGGGCTGCTGTTTAATTTTTTGACCCAACCACTTAAGGCTGTCCAGTCTCTCTCAAAAGCGTGAGAGACCCTGCTGGGCCATGTCGACTAGCCAAGCTGGACTTTATTTGCCCAATTTTGCAGGCTTGGCCAGCTGCAGCTGGCCTGGCTCTGGTCTGGTCCCATTTCAGACAGTGCATGCTGTGGCTGAGCAATGTGTTCACAGCCACCTGAGCTTCCTCACAGCCCTACAGACAGGTTCCGTCCTGGACCAGTCTCACTCAGTTGTAGCCACTGTTTAGACCAGAGTCCAGACCCCCTGAGGGTTATCCAGCTTCTCCCAATGGCGTGGCAGACCCTGCTGGGCTGTGGCGACTGGTCAGGCAATATTCTATCTACCCAATTTTGCAGACTTTGTCATGGCCCACAGCCTGGCTCTGTTTTGGTACTGTTCAGACCATGAGTACTGTGCCAGGGCAAGGTATTCACAGCCACCTGGGCTTCACCACAGCCTCTATGGCTCTCAGTAGGCTGATGTGGGGTGGGTGGGTGGCTCTTAGACTTTCCCAGGACAGGAGTTCTGGTGTTCCACTGTCCCACACACTGAGTTTGGGATATAAAGGCTGGCTGCAGTCTACAAATGATTTCCATTCCAGAGTCTGGGAAGTGGGTTAAGAACCACTGTGGGTTATTGGCTGACCCAAGGCCAGGCCCGCCTGTGGTCTGCACTGTGCAGACCCCACTCACCTAGTGTTTCTCCAGTTCTTGCTGTCTTTGGCTCCCAGTCAGGTCCCTCTGGTATGGATATTTTTAATATCAATATTTAATAATATTCCTAAAGGAAATTTTAGTCACACATTTTGTGTGTGTGTGTGTGTGTGTGTGTGTGTGTGTGTGTGTGTGTGTATATTTGTTTAAGTTTAGATGGAAACAGATTTAAAATGTAATAATTTGCAAGCTTATTAACTGTCATTATAAAACTACTATGAATTCAAAATTGTCTATATTTGTATTTGTGATATACATAAACATACCATGTGTGTTTTATATTTACATTATATTCGTTTTGTGTTATAAACTTTCCTGCACATATAAACATGTGAATGTGTTACCTGGATCTATGTTTAGTTGGTCAAAACTCTTCAGTGAATGCATTAAAGCACCTACTTCTATTGACATGTGCTTTATTTGATGGAAAAATAAAAAGATAAACAATAATAATAAAAATAATATATCTGTCAGTCAAATGAAAAATTTGGCTGACATATTTTAAGTTCCTGTATATATATATATATATATATATATATATATATATATATATATATACATCTCAAAATGCGTAATTTCAATACAAGAAAATGTTCTCCATAATCATTTAAGTAACATTAGATATGGATGGAGAACAGATGCATTTTACTTATCTAAAATTCTTTATATCTCTGAAGAACTGTGTTTGAACATAAGGGCTGTGCAATGTCTTTGAGTGGTAAAACAGTGTGTATTATTATATTTCCTTTTAACTAACTGAAAACAGTGCTACATGTGATAGCATATTTCAAACATAACAATCATATAAAGGAAGACACTTCTGGAAGAAATTGTCAAGATCAGACTGGACCACATATAGAAAACCAATTTAAAATGAATTGTCTTTATATACATAAGCATGTGTCTTTGAATATTCAATATAGTCTCACACAGCTCATTTTGTAATGTATAGATGCATATCTGAGTGTTTATATATATATATATGCATTTATACTATTAATATTTCAGCATTGAAAATATAAGCTTATTCATATGCACTAACTCTCTCTCTATATATATTTTGTTATGCACATTTTTTTGCCTCATCATTAAATGTAATTTCCATCAGAGTGATGTAATTGTGCCTATTGCACTCAAAGATGTACACTGCAATGCACTGTTTGGTTGTAAAAATATTTTTTGAGTGAAACTTGAATTATGCAAATAAAGGGTTGCCTACAAGAAATAAATATGCATAAATATATATTTATACATATTTCTATAAATATATGTATCTATATAAATATATAAATTTATATATTTATGTTTTAGAAGAGTTTATTAAATGACCATGCAGGAAGAAGGAAAAGGGGGAAGGGAAAGGGGTACCCCAGAGAAGGAGAGACAAGACAGAGAGAAATAGAGGGACAGGAGGAGAAGGTTAGATATTTTTATGAACATATTTTTAATTGCATAACCCATAATCTACAAATAACAGCAAACATGGTTTTTAAAAATTCTTCTAAAATAATTCATGAATTATTTTTAAATAATTTTCAAATAACCCATGAATAATTTTCATTTTTATTAATACTGATTAATTTTTAAATGTTTGATGATAAACAGTATTTGTAAAAATGTCTACATTATATTTGTAGCTTTTGGTTTTCAACACATGAATAAAGTTTTTTAGCCAATAGTTATAGCAATTTTACTAAATATGAATACATTTAAAGCAAATATTTATCATGAATGAGCAATTAGTATCATGGTAAATGATAAAGGTCCTGGAAAAATAAAACAGAGCGCCAGTTAGAGAAGTGTACAAGTTGGAATATATAATGTATTTTTTCTACTTTTTGCCAAGTTATTCAAACTTTAAAACTAAATCAAATGTGGCAGCATACTGAACATTAATAAAAATCATTGTATTGCTTAAGTTTTTAATGTATATATGCAACTTCCTCCAACCCCCCTCCCGTGTGTGTGTGTGTGTGTGTGTGTGTGTGTGTGTGTGTGTGTCTATATCTGAGGGAGAGAGCTTGTGCATATAAGTGCAGCTCCGTTTAGAGTCTCAAAAAGATCTCCCAGACCCACTTACAGTTAAGTATGAGCTGCCTGCCATATGGTCTGGAAACAAACTACTTTCATTCATAAGAGCAGAATGCATTGTTCAGTGGATTCTCAACCTTCCTAATACTGAAACCCAGTACCACAAGCCTTCTTGTAGTGGTACATCCAACCATGATATTGTTTCCATTGCTACTTTATAACTGAAATATTGATACTCTTATGAATTGTGTAGTATATATTTGTGTTTGCTGGTGGTCTTAGGTGAACCCTGAGGAAAGCGTTATTCATTCCTGCAAGGAGTGTCAACTCCCATGTTGACAACCACTACTCTAGCCAGCTGGATGGAACCTCTATGAGTCTGAGAGGCTGCTTTTTAGTTTTCTGAACACTAAAATTCAGTTAGGAGAGGTAACTGGTCCTCAGACTCCTCATATAGCACCGAGTTCCTTTTTATCACTTTTAACTTCAAATCTACAGCCCTATCAATTTCTCTTTCTTTTTAAAGACAATAGTTGGGTAATGGGAAAAAAAAGTCAGAGCTCTTCTCAACATTGAAATCCTCTGGAGAACCTAAAAGTTAGTGGTAGGTTCTCTGAAATGAGCTATCTACATTAGAACATAATGCAAACTTCCAGCCTCCCTCTGCTAATCTCTGGTGGCTCCTGGGGCTTTGAATTTCCTTAGCGTAAGGGGATCCAAAGAAGAGAGGCGCCAGCATACATCGCAACTCTGAAGCTTATAGGGAGATGTTATTGCTCCCATTGTGTGCATCGCCAATTCTGAAACAGAAAAGGCAGATTGTCACAGATTTTCAGAGCCGGACTGCAGCATGTATCTCCATATCTTCTGGATTCTAAATAAAGGTATTCCGATGTTTGCAAAACAGCCTAACACATGGTGTCAAATATCTTCAACAAATGTTGAACATGACATTTATACTTAACAGTTTTTATAATTACATTTATTTCATAATTTGGTAGAATTTATATTTTTATGATTGATAATAGCAAAAGAACTTAAAAATAAATAATGTTTTCAAAATCTTTAGAGTCTGATACTGCATAAACTTTACATCTCTGAATTAATATGTAATTGGAAGGCTGATACAGGAAGTGTCCTGAGAGTTTCAGGACAGCCTGGGTTACCTATTGAATACCAAATACTTATGGTCTACTGAGTAAGACACTGTCAATAACAACCTCAAACAAAACAAAACTGAAATATGTTATAGGCCTGCTACATTAATTCTACTACTGTTCTTATACAACCTGAAATTTCAGCTTCTACATATTTTATTCAAAACAATAGGAATATTCATTAGCTAGATTTACTTATATAAATATTTTTAGACTTCTTTTCTGTAATAATACTTTTCAAACTACTGTGACAAATTACATCAGAGAACAATATAAATACAACATGAGTAAAAATTAAGCTGATTCAGCCAGGTGTGTGGTACATGCATCTTTAATCTGAGTGGGAAGGCAGAGGAGGTGGATCTCTGTGAGTTCAAGGCCAGCCTGGTCTAGAAAAGGACTCTGGGACAGCCAAGACTACAAGAAACCCTATCTCAGAAAAAAAAAAAAAAAAACATGTTGGTTTATAGTCTTGGGGCTGTTGTGTATGATCACTTTCGACTGTGTATATTGGCAGAACCTCATGGAGGATTAATTATTGTTCACCTTCATAATTGTTAAGAGCAAGCCATTCGCTTTACTGTCAACTAATAAGCAGAGTGAGACAGGGAGTGGCTAAGGACAGGGTTCACCCAAGGACTGACCTTCAGTGAACTTGTTCCTCAATATTGATTCCACCTCCTAAATTTCTAGAATAATCTTCTAAAATAATACTACCATCTGTTTAGAGAGCATGTGCAACATGAGCCTAAGAAGGATACAGCATAAACTATAGCATACCGCTTGTAGGAAAATCATAAAATTATGAAAATTAAGACAGCATATGTTTTGAGAAGGACTGGTAGTTTAAGCAAGTAAAATATGAAGCATATAATAACATTTGAGTTTCAGTTAAGTTTTAGTAATATTATATATGCATATATATATATATATATATATATATATAATTTTGCTAAGTATTTGTTCAACATTCTAATTTAACTATAATCACTATATTGGACTTGACTATATTCATAGCAAGTGTTATGAGGGAGAATTTAAGTTGTTTTCTATGTAAATTTAATATACGATGCATTAAAGATATAAAGAGGAAGAACATATGACATCTTTTGACTTATTTATATCATAAACATACTGGAACAAATAAGAAGAAACAGCCAAAGGTCTGATCGAAAACCAATACACATGCTAAGATAGATTGGGGAAAGGTAACAAGGTTACATTTTCTATATAAATTCTACATAAAAGACAACAGACATTTAAGGAATAGCACATGAAGGAGAAATAGTTTTACCAGGGGAAATAGAACAAACCTTGGTTATGCATTACAAAATGCTTGGCAGAGCAAATGTATATACAAGTAACATTATACAAATGGCATATAACAGGAGTGAAGGAAAGAGAGGCTATTAATTTATTTGAAAGAGAGCTAGCCATGGTATCTGGGAAAGTTTGTAGGAAGGAGAAGGTGGGGATGATATATATATATATATATGAATCTCATAAAAGATATACTTCTAAAATATCAATGCCTTTATGTAACAAAGTGAGTCACACAGAATAAATACAGAAAAAATGAATTTTATAACACATAACATCTATGAATGCCAAGAAACCCTAGCATGAAACCAAAACAGTCATGCTGACTTCCTAGGCCTTCTATCAGGCATGGGAAATTAATTAGTTAAACAAACATTAGTGTGCTCAGATTCATTTACACAGATGGTTGTCTTTTATTGATATAGCTGTGAAGAGAAAAAACGATCACTCCCATAGTTTCGTTCATGGTATTTGATATAAAGACAATAATCATTGGCTTTATGGTCAAGATAATCTACCTCTGTGATGAAAAACAGAGGACCTCGAGAATGAGTATGCTCAAAGAAAAATACTTTCTTTTTAATATTTGTACATTTAATATTTGTACATTTTTATTATCACACCCATAAAAAATAATCTACATGCAGTAAGAAGAACCATAAAATCAGGAATTATATCAATGTTAAATTAATAGTGTTTGACCCTTTGCATTTGGCAACCTTGAAGAAAATATCTTTCCTATCATGGTGAGGCTGAAATTACAAATGTAAACCCGTACCTAGCATATCTCATCTCTATGAACTTAAAATATCTATTTAGACATAAAACATCTTAACCCCTAAGCAACTAAACATAGTTGTAAAACTAAACTATCTATCTGGTCTTCAACTCCATCAGAGGCTTGAGAAGGAATAAAAGTAATTACCTGTGAGGCACCAGAGTACGTGAGAAAGACATATCCCACTCTCCACTCAACTGTGGAGAATGTTCTGTCCATTGGCTAGATCTGGGTAGGGGCTTAAAGTTTACTGCCTGTATTGTCCTTTGCTGGTGCCTTAGTTTGAGCGGGACCCCTGGGCCCAAATCTGCCTATCATAATGTTCTACTTGTAGGTTTCTAGGACCCTCTGGATCCTTCTACTTTGCTATTCTCCCATGCTTCTCTCATTTCGAGTCCCAATAGGATGTCCTCCCTTCTGTCCCAGTTTCCTGGTAAGTGAAGGCTTTCATGGGACATGCCCCTTGGGCTAGTATACAGATATAAGTGAGAATATACCATTTGAGTCTTTCTGCTTCTGGGTTAACTCACTGATTATGATCATTTTTAGCTCAATCCATTTATCCACAAATTTCGGGAATTCCTTGTTTTTAATAGCTGAGTAGTTTTCCATTGTGTATATGTACCATAGTTTCTTTATCCATTCTTCTACTGATCGACACTTAGGCTGTTTCCATGTTCTGGCTATTATGAATAAGGCTGTTATGAACATGGTTGAGCAAATTTTCTTGTTGTGTGCTGGAGCATCTTCTGGGTATATTCCAAGGGGTGGAATAGCTGGGTCTTGAGGAAGCCCTATTCCCATTTTTCTGAGATAGTACCAGATAGATTTCCAAAGTGGCTGTACTAATTTACATTCCCACCAGCAATGAAGGAGTCTCGTGGAGGGGGACACCTGGTGGCACTCAGAGGAAGGACAGCAGGTTACCAAAGAGACTTGATACCCTATGAGCATATACAGGGGGAGGAAATCCCCCTCAGGAACAGTCATAGGGGAGGGGAATAATGGGAAAATGGGAGGGAGGGAAGAATGGGAGGATACAAGGGATGGGATAACCATTGAGATGTAACAAGAATAAATTAATTAAAAAAAAAAAAGTAATTACCTGAGTAGACAAAAAGTGCAGGTTAGTAGCTTCCAAAGTGAAAAAATATGGCAGAGACAGTTTGCTGCCTGAACAGTTACCAAAGCTCTCTATAACATTGGAGCATAATCTTCAGCCTTCTGGCCTAATGTATCTGACATACATATTTGTGAGGCTGGAAGTGTTGAGTACTTCCTTACCCTGTGTTGGCAGAGTTCGGCCATTGATCCCTCCAGCTTTCAAGCTTGTCCATTTTTAGGCAGAATTCCGTCAGTGGCCAAAACGAGGACATTTTTCCGAGAGGCTAGTTCACCACATTTGAAGCCATCTCCATAAGGAGGAGTCTTTTTCATCATCTTCTTTGAGTTAGGCTGAGTGTTGCCAGTATAAGCAATTAATATTGCTAATTCCCACTACATGGGAATAGCTCTGAGACTGGCTGAGATATGAATGTGTATGCATAGACAATGCTTCTTGTCGGTTACAGACTTCCTGTAACTTTTATTACATGTCACAGATATCTTTTTTTTTTCTGCTCAGACAAGAGCAGAGAACTTGCCTTAGTTGTTCTGTGCATCCTGCCCACCTCATACATGTAAAATTTTAGGACTGTATAATGCTTGTGAAAAATTAGATGTTTTCAGGACAAAAGAATCGAACACTGGCACTAAATCAGACCTAACAAGATTCATTCTTCTCAGCATGGTGGACACTGATATCATGCATCCTTCATGTCCCAGCACCAAGTGCTTCAGTTGCTTTCTTCATCAGTGCAGGACATTTACCAAGACAGCTTCATAAAAAAGCTTCTGACCCCAATTGGTCCAGCATTTCTAACTGTCCACACAGAACTTCTATTAAGCCCGGAATTTCTCAACAATTAGGATCTGGACCACAAATGCTATTCCTAGCTTAGTTAACCATTTTCCCCATTTGTTGTCCACTACAAAGGTATTTTTTGTCCCAAATCAGCCAGAATAAATCTTAAGAGAATGATCTCCCATTTTCTGTAAAGGGAATTGGGTAGGTTTTTGTTTGCTTTTTGGAGTGATAGATGTCTGTATCATTGGGTGTTGGCTATAAGTTACTATTGGTCTTAATCAGAGAGAAAACAAAGTTGGGCTCAGGAATATATTTCTTTTTCCTTTATCTTTCTTTCTTAGGTTTGGAGATAGGGGTTGAAATAAAGAAGGAGGAAATACCTTCTTAATGTTCCTTAAGTGTAGCTGTTTTAGAAGTTGTATAATAATCTTAAAAATATTGACTTTTAAAAATATATTGTTTGTTTTGTCCTTCATTAAAAATAATAATTATGGTATTACTCTAATTTACTGGAAGGTACTTAACTTTGGTAATATGGCATTGATAGAAAGGGGTCTTAATAGCCCTTAGAGAATAAGGCCATCAATACCTTGACTAATTCTTCCAAATTCTTATTACAAATGTAAAGCCAAAGAATTGTTCTTACTTTGCATATCATACTTTAGGAAAAATTAATTGTCAAGAAATTGTAAATCAACATTAAAATATGTATAGAAGCATTACCTGTCTAAGGAATTACTTCTATATATATTATAAATAATATATAGTTTGAACAGGTTATATTTAAAAACATATATTATATAAGTATACATATGCCACGCATCGTGGTGCATGCCGTTAATCACAGCACTTAGAGAGTTAGATGCAGGTGTATCTCTCTGAGTTTGAGGCCAGACTGGTCTATTACACAAGTCCAGAACAGCCAAGGATGCACAGAAGAACCCTGTCTCAAAAACAAAACAAAACAAACCAACAACAGCAATAAAATATACATACATACATGAAATAATAATTAAAGAAAAAAAGAATCCACGGGTTTGAAGAAAAACAAAGAGGCATGTACGGGAGAGTTTCAAGGAAGAAGAGGGAAGGAAAAATGTAATATTATACTCCCAAAAGAAAATCCTTGTGAACATTGTTCACATTTCAGAAAAAGAGAGAGACAAAAAAATAGTAAGTCATGAGCTAACTTGGAAATGTCAATACTTCTTCAGATAGCATTTCAAATAAAGAAATCAGGAACCAAGTACTGATTAAATGAATTAAATTAAAAGAAAAAATTTAAATAATTAAATAAGACATTGTTTAACCTTTCAAGATAAAACTGAATAATGTTACATAAGACATGTAAATAATGTGATCTACTAAACAAACCCATACATACAGGATGTATAAAAGAAATGAAAAAATATATAAAAATGTTTTTATATTTTAGAAAGTATATAATAGTAGTAACAGTAGTATGCATTTAATTTGCCCCTAATATTTAACTGTTTTATGTTTTGTTCTCAATTACTAATACATATCTAAATTGGTATATCATTTATATAACTTCTTTAATTCAAAATTTCATTCTAAAATATTTGTAATTCATATTTTGATAATAGAAACAACGTTTTGGTTGAACTTTTATTTTAATTTGTCATTATAACAAAAATCTAAACAAAAACTAATCATGATTTTCCTCAAAAGAGAAACACACACAAAACAACAACAACAATGTTTCCCATAGGAGCTGTAGTGAAAGGTATAGGAACTGCTACTATGGATTCAGTTTGGAATGTGGCATGAAGTGTTGGCATTTATTTTTATATTTTAGGATTTTACTGTCTTTTTATACAAAATTTCATTTATTCTTTGAAAACTTTACCACCTTTCTACAACTTCTTTTCTACTTACTCTCTCTATTCTCCTTTTCCTTCTCACTCAACTTTGAGATTTTTTTCTTCAGAGTCTAAAGAGTGAGAGCCACATGGCAAGTGGTCAACCCAACTCGAGTCATATTATTAAAAAAGAAAAGAAACAGCTCCTCTAGCTGCCTTGAAAGGCCAATAGCTCCTCAAATTGTGGTAGATTTTTTAATCCTTTTTTGCTAGGATTATGTCTGGGAGGAGCTCAAACATGTCTGGTACATGCTCTCACAAATCTCAGTGAGCTCATATTGTGCCTGGAAAACACTGTTCTTTGATACTATAGACCACTAGTGGCCTGTACAATTTTTCTACCCCTTCTGAGATCCTTGATGCTTTGAGTATGGGGTATACTAAGCATATCTGATTTATAGGTGAACATTCCACAGTATTTTATTCTCTGCATTTTGGTAACTTGAGGAATGGTCTCATGTCATCTATTGTAAGGAAAAGATTCTATGGTGAGAAGTGAGAGATGCTCTAATCTATGTGATTAGCATTTAGACATGGTTTTTATTTAAAGAGAAGAAATCAGAAACAATTACATGCCATAAAAGTTCTGTGTCATGTCATTTTTCCCTTCGTTCCTTCCTTCCTTTTTTCCCCCTTTTTAAAATAAGGCTAGAGGGGAGTTGCATAACAAGGTATTTTTACAAATTGTCTTTTGGTTTAATACAGAACTGAACATCAAATGCTTCAAAATACAATTGCCATTCTGTGTAATAATAGTCATGTTTAATTAGCTTCACACAAGCTTAATATTTTTCTGTCTTTATTTTATTTATTTATTTTATATTTATTCTTCTCTCATACATTACATGTCAGTCACAGTTTCCCTTCCTCCACCCCCTCAAGTTCCTGCTGTTCTGAACTGTCCTCATGCCCAGATTGATCAATGGAATTAAATAAAAGACCCTAATGTAAATCCACCAATTGTGACACACTGGAAAAAATAAACCATCTGTAACAAAAGGTGATGGTCTAACTGGATGTGTGCATGTACAAGAATGCAAATAGATCCATATCTATCACCCTGCACAGCAATGGAGTCCAAATGGACAAAACAACTTCAACCCAAAACCACAAACACTAAATCTTTTAGAAGAGAAAGTAGGGAATAGTTTTAAACACATTGGTAAAGGACAACTTCCTGGAAAGAAAACTGGTACCACAGGCACTAAAATCAACAATTAATACATGGGACTGTTTGAAACTGAAACTGAAAAGGTTCTGTAAGGCAAAGGACACAGTCAATATGACAAAATGGCAACCTATAGAATGGGAAAAGATGATCACCAACTCTACTTCCAACAAGGGGCTAATACCGAAAATATTTGGAGAGCTCAAGACCCTAGAAATCAACAAACTATTCAATCCAAAATTTAAAAATTGGACTACCAACGTAAACACAGAATTTTCAACAGAGGTGTTTCAGATGACTGAGAAACACTTAAAGAACTGTTCAATATCCTTAGCCATAATTAAAATTACATTGAGATTTCATCATATACCTATCATAATGGCTATGAACAATAACACAGGTGTCAGCTCATGCTGCCTAGGATGTGGAGAAAGGGGGAGCACCCTATCATTTCTGTTTGGAGAGCCAAATTGCACAAAAACTATGAAAATAAATATAGCAGTTCCCCAGGAATTTAGGGGTGGGTTTGGGGGACATTAGGTATTTTTATAAGGCAGAAGGGTGGAAGTAAGTGGGTGTATAGCTAGTAAGATAAAATACTAGTGGCAAGGAGATTCTGATTATACCAAATGCATGTGCTTTTAGTAAAGGGGAGGATGAGTAATCCAAAACCACCTCCTCCTTGTGAAGGGTGAAACACTTAATGAGATATCAAAGATGATCAGGCATTTTTAATAGCTGCACAATGATATAGAAAGAATCTTGATAAACCATATACCACAACATAAATCCAAAAACCTAAAAGTCAGATGTCTGCAAAAGGGCTTGAGTATAAAGTGACCAATGAGTACTTTACCACAACAAACAGCAGAAAATAATCTTTTCTAAACATTTCATACAAACTTGATCTGAAAAATACTTGGTACATATCTCAATATGTTTGCAGTCCATTGTTGCAGAATATTACATCCCAATGTGATCCCTAAGATTGTGAACTATAGAAATCTGTATTTGATCCCAACGTGATCCCTGAGCTTAAACTCTAAAACCTGATTTGGTCTCACTGTGATCCCTGAGTTTTGAACTGTAAATACCACTTTCTTATGGTTGAGCCTAGCACACCTGTAATTCAAGAACTTTTTCTTTATTGGAAACATATGATTAAGGTGTGTTTCAGCCAGACTTACACACAATTTTAATCCAAGAGCTATCTGTATACAAGATTTAATAAAGTTAACCCTAGGTCAAGAGGCAAGAAAGAAACCGGTTGACTGGGATTAAAGAGTAGGAGGGACTTTGAGTTGAATGGTATTTAGCTTTATGTAGCTTATTTTATTCATGTGTAATATAATGTATAAATTTTATAAGTGTATTTTTAAAAAAGAATCATAATAAAATACTTTTAAAAAACATTGATATTATGTCTGCATGCATGTCTATGTACCACATGCATGTTCACTACATGCATTCTCAGTGTCTGTATAAGACAGATTAGTGTGTAAAATCCCCCTACAACTTGAGTTACTGAAAATTGTGCAATGTCTTGTGGGTTGCTGGGAAACAAACCCAAGTGTTCTGAAACACAGTAAGTGTTCTTGACCACTGAGCCTTCTCCCCATCTCCAATGTCAAGATAGAAAATGGAAATAAAGAAATACTGCTGCTACACCATGAGAGTGCCTTGTGCATTAGTTCTCTTTAGAGCTTCCCCAATATTCAGATTTCGGAGTGACTTCAGAACTGACAGTGATATTAATGCTTAAATAAAGATACCCTGTCATGATAAACAGTGGATAACTAAAGCTAAGAAATAAATCAGAAAAGAGAATGCAATTTTAATGTATATTATAATTGTAAAGAATCATTTTTTACAGTTTGTCAAGTAACAAACCAAAGTAGTACTAGCATAGCATGTTATTTTGAAATATCTATTACAAAATTACTGTTTTCATCTAAGGAGAATACCTGCTTTGCTTAATACGAAAGCCTAGCTCAGCAAATCTGCATAAGAAAATGCCTAAGTGCTTGCACACAATATTGGAATTGCCTTTCAATATCTTTCAAAGGTCAACTCCAATACTGAAAGCCTTTTTCATATTTACAATGAGATCTTTGAGCATAATGATATTAAATTATAAACCTCAGGAGAAAAAAGGTTGAGTGTATCATGTTTACGACTGTTTCCAACTACCTGGCTTGCTGCCTAGCATAGAAATATTCAATAAATATTTGCTGAGTGGGGTAAAGGAATACACAAATGAGTGAATGAATAAAGACAGTAAAAATCTGACTTATACCTTGGAGTATTGAATATGATATTTTTTCAATTATATGTCATAACTTGGAGAAAATGTAAGTCCTTAAACTAATGAAAAGTGTATTAGAGTAATAAGAAAGAATACAGACTTAAAATTGTTATACCTTGTCTGTCAAAATTTTAGAGCCCATAAAAAAGAAAAACATTCTAGGTATTAAAACATGAGGAGGAATTCATACCCTAAGTTAGGAGCGGAAAAAAAAGACTTTCAATAGCCAAATAGATACAGAGTGAATAGAGCTTATTCCTACATTGTTGATTTCTCAAGGAAATAAAACCATCCCTCACTGACATTGTGTCTAAGTATAGAGCCTGTCTCAAGGGAAACATATGGAATTAACACGTGAATTATGCAAGGCTTAAAGATCAAATCTGTATGGTCTGGTAGCAGCCAACCTCATTGGAGAGCAATTTATGTTCCCTACTTTCATTTATTAAGCTTTAAATGATTACCACAAAGTTTCTCTCTTCTCCTGAGGCCATTTGTTAATGGGAATAGGGTAAAATTTTTTAAAGAGCAAATCACTATTCTCAATATGAAGAGATTGTTTCAGAGCTGACATATATGTGATATATACACAATCTGTGAGCAATTGCCACCTAAAAAATAATATAAATGATGTAATGGCACATGTGTTTAACCTGTTCATAAACTCTTTAGAGGAACTTAAATACATATTTATCAAAGACATCAAGTTTCTTGTCTAAAATCCTAGAATATAAGTACTATAGTCATATATTTTCTCTACAGACTAAAAAAAAAATTGACCAAGCACATCTGGCAGCATTCTCCTTTGCTTTTCAGGCTAAGACCTCCCTGCTCACCTGGGCCTTTACTTTCAGTCAATCTACAAGGCTACTTTGGCGCACACTCATTGAAGAAGCTTTAGTTCTCCTGTGAGTTTCTATAGGTGTAAGCCCACATAGAACATTTATACAGACAAAGATATATTCATGAAGCTTAGACTACCAAAAGGGAGATGAAAACTGCAGGACCTTATGAAGAAGGGATGTTAGAACTTACATTCGAGTCTTGTATTAGGAGAGAGGTTCAGAGAAACATGGGCTCCTTTACGTGAGTTATCTCTGAAGTGACAACCAATATAGAACTTTGCGATTTTTAAATACTGAAGTCTGTGTTCAATAAGAAGCAACAAGGCTTTTTTGTTTGTTTGTTTTCACTCTGATGGGCCAGAATTATCAATTAAGTACAAGCAAGAAGCATATATTTGGTTTTTAGTCAGTTTGAAAATTCTATTTACTTTCATTACAATTTGGAAATCATTATATTGCATTGGACTCACATGCATCTTATTACATTATCATTACAGAAAAGTCACATATATGAATTTGATCTTGGGAAAAATATTCTGTGAAAAAGTGGTCTTTAAACTGATTACTTAATAATAATTTTATCTATTATTATTGTTGTTAGAAATCAGAAATCAATGCTACTTTTCAAATTTCCTCCCGAAAAACTAGGAGAAAATATAGAGTAAATAAATTCTTCTTGCAGGGAGTCATCTCTAAGACAAGATTTGTATGACTATTCTGTAGACAGTTCAAAATATCAACAAGTCAATTCCAGTTATTGGACTATCTCAAGAATAGATCTACATATTGATTCTTGCTAGATTCTGCTACCATAGTCACCAACAACCTTCATATGTCATTCTATCAGTCTCCCCTCTATCTTACAAACCTGCATAGTAGAGTCGGTAATGAGAAATGGTCATGGCTAGCAGATGTTGAGCATGGAGTTTTGGACACATACTACTCCACAGACTAACAACAGTAAGAAGTTCTCAGAAACGTTACAGTTGCTATGGATCCTACATGTGCACACCATAAACAGCAAAGTTTGACTGTTGATTACTTAAAGTGCAATACAATAGATCATATAGAGCAAAAATGTGTTTTGGTTTCTTATTCTGAGCAGAGTGATAGCAAATATAATTACAGTAATCCTGCATATCCCTAGATTCTTTTAACTGCTGTAAGATTTCCAACCAGAACATGATTGTCTCAGGGAACAGGACTGTAAACTTATTCAAGCTGTGAAAGCCAGAGGGCCTCTTTGGCAGATCTTAAAGAAAGCCCTGTCTCCTTTAGCTGCTGTCAATCAAGCTTAAGACATAAAGTGTTGCTATCAGTGCTTCTAAGTAATTCTATTTCTGTTTTTGATAGGCTTCCTATGTCAAAGAGCAGAAAAAGGCTAGAAGGGTAAGACCTCGTATGTGGCATCTGTATAGAGCTTGAGGGCTTTGAATTATTACATTCTTTGAATACTCCAGGGTGGGCAAACAAGTTCTCTTTTACTTCCCTTAAGGAAAAAAAGAAAATCACTTCTTTTCTGGAGGCTGCAAAGTAATCTTTATACAAGGCAATTTTTTGAGGAAGTATCCTGCTGATTTCAAGACATTCATGTGTGCTGTTCATTTCCCTGTCTGAAAGATTCAGGCCAGATCTTAGCATCATCCAAAGGAGAAAGCATGGCTTTTGTCATGGAAGAAAAATAGATAAATATTCAAATAATTGCATGTAATAACTAATACAGTGGGATTAACTATTAATGTAGGTTAATTGGCAAAGATTTTTACATAGCTACTGAGTAGTAAAGTACTGGTGTGTTTGTAACTTTTATATTGCTGTGAAAAACCACTCTCTGGGGCAATTTGAGGAAGAGATAGATGGTTTAATTTTATTTATGATTCCAGAGGGATGAGTCCACTGTGGTGGAGTGAAAGCATATATGGAAGTCAATGCAAGTCAGACATGATAGCAAGAACAGAAAGCTGAGAGATCAAGACCCCATCTTTAACAGGGATCAGGAAGCACAGCAAGGGTACTGGAAGGGGTGCAAGGCTTTAAGCTCAGCATCCACTTCTAGTGGCATACTTCCTGCAGTTATATCATACTTCCTAACCCTCCCAAACAGTGTCTCCCACTAGAAACCAAGTGCTCAAATTCCTGAGTCTATGTTTTTCATTCATTTCACAATATATATGGAAAGATTGCTGGAAATATATTGATGGTTAATAAGATACTTATTACGATGGCTCAATGGGTAAGAGTGTTGTGAAAACATGAGGACTTGTTCTTAATTCAAGGGATCAACATAAAAAGGTAGGTGTGTGTGCGTGTGTGTGTGCGTGTGCGTGTGTGTGTGTGCGTGTGTTTGTGTGTGTGTTCCTGTGCGTGTGCGTGTGTGTGCGTGCGTGCGTGCGTGTGTGTGTGCGTGCGTTTGTGTGTGTGTGTGTGCGTGTGTGTGCTCGTGTGTGTGCGTGTGTGTGTGCGTGCGTGCATGCGTTTGTGTGTGTGTGTGTGCGCGTGTGTGTGTGCATGGGCGTGTGTGTGCGTGTGTGTGCGTGTGTGTGTGTGCGTGCATGTGCGTGCGTGCATGTGTGTGTGTGCGTGTGTGTGTGTGCGTGCATGTGCGTGCGTGCATGTGTGTGTGTGTGTGTGTGTGTGTGTGTGTGTGTGTGAACAAGGAATTGTGCGGGGATATAGAAGGTATTGTGACAGATCCAGGGTAAGTTCTTGGCCTGCTCACTCCCAGCCTAGTGCGAGGTCATCTGGACATCATGTTCTAAAGTAAAAAACAAGAGAATAATTGAGCAAGACACCTGTAGTTCTCTTCCAGGTCTGTGCATGAATGTCAAAGTGCACCCTCACAACCAGGTGTACATAAGGAACCCCATACACAAAATTGTGGGATTCTGAATGTAATGCTTTCCAATAAAAATAAGCAGTATTAATATTTTAGGAAGATATAACATTTGATTATGGTAAGTCAAAGTAGAGATACTAAAACGTCCTTGTAACCGCACTCAGGTATGATCTTTAAAGCTCAAATTGGCAAAGACTTTTCAGTGGAATAATGTTTTGTGTTCTAAAATGTGCTGTATGACTTTCTGTCCTTTAATTATACAAAGAGAAACAAGGAATACTAATGAGTAAATGTCACAAGCTCATCATTAACTTTCAGAAACTGGGAAGTGCTGTTACATATCTAAAAATAACATTAAATACATTGAGAGCCACCACTGTGAAATCATGCAGTGTCCTACATATATGAAAGAGAGCCCCAACTAAAAACATGTTATCACCAAGGACTTACAGCTTTCAGAACTATGAGAAAATGCATGTCAGTTGTTTAAACCACACATTAGTATGATGCTCTTATGACAGCCTTTGCTCATGAAGGTCCCTATATTCACAGGACCCTTAGAGTAGAATGAGCATCCAAAGCTGAGTTCCCTGTGATTCGTAGTAATAGAAGTTATTTTATTTATGTTAATATTCATGATTCAGAGATACTTCTGAGAAAAAGTTATATGGTCCTGGATCACAGTGATGTCTAGTTTCAAGCAATGCATTCAATCTTCTTGTTGAAAAAAGATAAATGGTCAAATGTCACACAGATTAATTTGGTACATACTTCCAAAAATTCATTTAATTCATATATTTTATTTATAATTAGTGTTTGGCAAGCAGAAATATGTAATTAATTACTGGTGTAGAATATGGCATTGTTAGTATACAGCTGGGGCTAGCTTGTAAGTCCCTTCATTAGTCTTCTACTTCTCAAGTAGTTGGAAGGCAGGAGTGCAGATCAACAGCCAATCAAAGTAACTTTTTTAAAGTTCCACTGGTAGAGAGTCTATAGATGAAGAGTTAATAAAGAGAGGAGCGAGGAAAGGACAATGTCTCCTGAAAGAATAAACTGCAGTATCTCCATGGATTCTATTCTCACAGAGTTGGCATTAAAGCCAATCGAAAGTCTTTGGTCAGGGTTCCCTTAAAGCACACCAAACAGTATTTTTCACTGTTAAAGAGTGAAAACCTGTATGAGCAAAGGAAAAATTGGATTGGGATTAAATTTGTCCAAGGATCGTGATAAACAAGGAAGCAAATTAACAGCATATACACGTGGTTAATTTAAAAATGTGGCCTAATAAGCAATAGGCTGATTATTATTATACTTATATTTTCTAACCCGCTGGCAATCAGTGGAAGCAGAGACACCTGATGTGTTTTAGAATAAGCTTTTACCATGGGCAAGCCAGACATTACTTCTTAAGCTATCTTCCAATATCTCCCAGTCTCCACCCCATCCTATTTGCTTCTAACATTTTCCGTTTGGTTTACCTCCCATCCATAGCCACACAATCTGAAACATGATGTTTAGTAACAAAAATTGTAAGGTTTCAGTCTTCCTTTGTATAAGTGGCAGAGAGAAAGCATTTTGCTTCAGAAGTAATCACTTGTGATGTTTTTAAATACTGAGAATTCTTACAAAATGGAAAGTCACAGTGTGCCCAGTTTGATAACTGCTAGATGCTTGTTGAAATGTTTTAATTACCTCAACTCTTACCTGAAAGATGGTTGTCCTCACAGCAATTAGGAATGTCTATCTTTAATTTTTCTTAACTTTTGAAGTTCTTACCTGTTTATATACATATATTTAACTTTTGTAGGCTATTTATTCTTATTTTTTATTTCTTTTTAAATATATTTTATTAATTTATTCATTTACATCTCAATTGTTATCCCATCCTTTGTATCCTCCCATTCCTCCCTCCCTCCCATTTTTCCCCTTACTCCCCTCCCCTATGACTGTGAGTGAGGGGGACTTCCTCCCCCTGTATATGATCATAGGGTATCAATTCTCTTCTTGGTAGCCTGCTATCCTTCCTCTGAGTGCCACCAGGTCTCCCCATCCAGGGGATGTGGTCAAATATGGGGCACCAGAGTTCGTGTGAAAGTCAGACCCCACTCTCTACTCAACTGTGAAGAATGTCCTGTCCATTGGGTAGATCTGGGTAGGGGTTCAAAGTTTACTGCATGTATTGTCGTTGGCTGGTGCCATAGTTTGAAGGTGAATATCAGGCTTTTTTTTTTTTTTTTTTTTTTTTTTTTTGATTCTTAAAGAAACTTTCAGGAAGTTATCAATCAAAGACAGAAATTATAAGTAAAATCAGAGAAACTGAGGAAAGAGTTCAATATCAAGAAAGGGAATATTGCTTTTGTAGAACCTTCAGATCATGCCAATAATTTAATTAGCTCTTCTTAAGGACTTGTATAAAATTATGGAATATAACATATACCATCAATCAAATAATTGAATGATTATTTTAAAATCAAGTTTTACACTTTGAGAAACAATAGACCTCTAGTTAGTATGACAGATATCAAATTTATGTGTGATTTCCTGTGCTCCATTAATCATGTAAACACAAAAATGCATCATTCATTCAGAAAGGAGAGGTCATAATTGGGGAAAGGCAATCATATATGAACAATTCATTGAACTTGAAAAAGAAGACAATAAGTAGTTTTAATGAAGACATTAACAGTATATGAATGCATATTGCAGATAAAAGTTAACATACATACATGTAAAAAGTATCATAATTCATATGAAATTCCTTTTTATCTCATCTGCCTGTAATAGGATTTAAGACGGCCAATTGAAACAACAGTATCACACTTCACTGGCTCTGTAATTTTAGTTTCCCTAATCCTCAGCCATTGCACCTGGTGCATTGCTTTTGTTTACTTAACCAATACATACAAGCTGGTGGTACAGCCTTACCTGGCTTCTGACCAAAAACAAATGAAGAATCAATGACGTACTGCATCCACTCTCCCCACACAACAACCAGGAAAACAGAGACTTTCAATTGCTGCGAAGTTTTTTGTGTTAAAAACATATTTATATAAATTAACATTTTCAATTTCTTTAAGTTTTTTTCCACAGAATCTTTTTTTTTTAAGTTAAATGTACAGTAGAATTGAGAGACTATATAGTTGATTATGTGATAGAGAGGATTCAGTTTAGCTGAAGTGAGCATTTTTCCTGAAGTGTTTATGTATATGCTAAGGACTTTTATACATATTTTAGTCAGGATAGAATCATATGTGGGAATTTATGTATGGAATGTTCAGTATTGTGGTGTATATGCAAACTTATTTATAAAATATGAAAACATATTGATATTATTAAAACAACACATGTCCAATCTATGTGTTACTCACAGGAAAAAAATCTTTATTTTAATGTACAAATTTATTTAGTTCAATGTTTCCACAATTCAGTTTTTTTTTTTTTTTTATCATTTTCTACGTGTTTTGATTTTGTGTTCCAATTTGAGAAAATAAAAACAAAATGTGTTGTGCCTTTGGGAAAATGACTTCTAAGTAAATTTAATTTGACAATTGTGAAAAATTAATCAGGAATAAAATATGCTATTGTGTGAAGACCAATATTGGACTTCAGTATTTCTTATCCGGCTCCTCTCTTATTATTTAAGTTATTTGGATTTGTTATCCTTTTATTAATGCACTCTCCTGAATCATGTGCCATCACTATCATTTCGTCATCCACGTCAACATGTATACAAGTGCCATGTAGGTAACAGTGACTCAAGTTGAAAATAAGATGTTAATTAATTAAGGGAAATATATCTCCACTTAAAGTGAACTTTGAGAGTATTCATACAAAAGAGCTCCAGAGATTTTAAATCATAGGAGACAACTGAACCATGTGTTAAAATAAATCAGAGATTTGACCTGGAAGCAGACACATAACAGTCATAGACTTAATGTGAGGAGCACAACTTTAATTAAAAGCTGATTTTTATGTGATAGGTGTTAGTTCTCTTTTTAATTATTGTTCTTGGTCATGAGCATAACTTATTTTAGAAGGACAGCAAGTAGCCAAGAAGAGACTTGATACCCTATGAGAATATATAGAGGGACGTAATCCCCCTCAGGAACAGTCATAGGGGAGGGGAATAATGGGAAATGGGGGGGGGGGAGGAATGGGAGGATACAAGGGATGGGATAAACATTGAGATGTAACAAGAATAAATTAATAAAAAAAAAAAAAGGAAAAAAAAATTTCTCAAGAAAATGAATATATTCAAACAAAATGAAAGAATGTAGAAGAGAGAGTTTTAAATGTTCAAGCAGTGAGATGCTGTGGGATTCACTGCTATGAACAATGTTTGTGACTTTAGATCCCAAATCATGAAGGATTAAAATTCCTTGTTACAAGAGGCTGGCTAAGAAGTAAGAAAGACCTCGAAAGGGATCCCTGTTCTTCTGGAACTAAATGGAAACACATTTTGAGACATGTAGTGGTTTTAATAAGAAATTTCCCCCATAGGTTCATTTATTTGAATGCGCAGTCATCAGGGAGTAGCACTACATTAGAATGACTAGCAGGTTTGGCCTTGATGGAAAAAGTGTGTCACTGATGGCTGTGACTGAGGCATCAAAAGTCCAAGGCAGGCCTAATGTCTCTGTCTTCCTGCTGCCTACAGATCCAGACGTAGACCTCTCAGCTATTTCTCCAGCACCATGTTGGCCTGCCTGTCCCTGTGCTTTCTGCCGTGATCATAGTAGACTAAACTTCTGGAGCTGTAAGCAAACATCAATTAAATATTTTCCTTTATCAGAGTTGTCATGGTCATGGTGACTTTTTCCAACACTATATTATTGACTAGCACAAGACACAAAATGATAGCTAACACTTGCGTTGTAGGTTTTTTTTTTTTTTTTTTTTTACTATTACATCACCCACTAAGACAGCTCTTACAGTTTTCTTCTTAATACAATTTAAGATATATATATACACACATATCTTAATTTTATATTGTTATAAAATATATATATATGTATATATATGTATATCACATTAGGACATGAATACATTAAGGATATTTAGTTTCATTGTGAAAACTCTGTAAAGTTGCGCATATACCATTGTTGGGTAGAGATACTCCAAATTAAGCCAAGTTATGCTGTTGTTCTTAGTGGTAGTATTTCCCTTACCAACTTTTGGTTGGTAATATATGCTTGGCTGGAAGCCACACTAAAGTCCACATTCAGTTATTTGCCTTTACTCTATAACTGACTATATAGGTCATTATGAATTTGACAATTAAACACCCCTAAATAAATACTGGCATCCAATGAGTTTCTAAAATATTTTAAAAAATCTTTCAAATAATGTCGGGAACCAAGGAAAATCTCACTATTCTTTTTACTTTTTAAAATTAATTTATTCATATTACATCTCAGTTTTTATCCCAAATCTTGTATCCTCCCGTTACTCCCTCCCTCCCGCTTTCACCCTATTACCCTCCCCTATGTCTGTGACTGAGGGGGACTTCCTCCCCCTCTATATGATCATAGGGTATCAAGTCTCTTCTTGATAGCCTGCTCTCCTTCCTCTGAGTGCCACCGGTCCTCTCCATCAAGGAGACGATGTCAAATATGGGGCACCAGAGTTTATGTGAAAGTCAGTCCCTGCTCTCCACTCAACTGTGGAGAATGTAAAGAGAGAACAAGTTCCTGAAACTAGTTAACTCCTTACCCCTGAGCTATACTTAAGGAATTCATAAAGTTTGCTGCTGTGGTTGCTGCCACTCTTTCTGAGTGTGAACCACCAACCTGACACACCTGCTCTGCCGCCTATATTTCAGTTCTGTCCCTTGCTGTACCAGTCAGATTTCAAGGGCTAAGCAAAGCTGGGTGTAGCAAAACCAAATCATGATAAATCAATGAGTACACAGTCCCTCTAACTGAAATAGTCTTCCCTATTAATGTTCCCAAAGCCTGTACTGATACCAAATTATCACAGCTCCTCTGTTAAGCTGCTGTGCTGAGCTTGCCAGAGGATGCAGGCAGACACCCAAGACTGGCCAGAAGGCAGGTCCAGTGAGACGCAGACTTGGCAGGTGTGACACCTGTGGTCACGACCAAGCTAGTGAAGGTGATGGAGTGGGCTTCTGTGGCTGCAAAGGAAGCTGCCCTATTGGTGCTTGACCACCAGCAGTGAAGTCCCAGGCATCCTGCAGAGATTCTCTAGGGAGGGGGGAGCTCTCCCTTCCTCAGAATTAATGAGTCTCAGACAGTCATGGTGGAGGAATGGCACAGGCATGAGAGAGCAAGCCAGCCTTTATCTTTGTGAATCAGGCATTTATAAACCTTGAGCAGCGAGGAGGCGTTTGAGGTGAACGTGTATGATTCACTACTGTATACGTGTGCCAGGATATTTGATTTACATGCAGTAGTAGAGTGCTTCATTTACATGTAATAGCACAGCGTCCTATTACAAGACGGAGAACACAGAGCTTAATTATTCTACGGATGAGGGAAGAATTTCCTGATATGATTAAAGATCATTTGCTGAAGTCTAGGATCACCTTAGTTTCGAGTGGGGTATTTCAAGGAATCTCCACGTGCTTCCTGAACAGGGTCTATCAGGAAAGGGTCAGGCCTGTAATCTTCCCTCAGGGCTATGGAATCCTTCTTAAAGGATCTGAGTGGTCCCAAGATTGGAGGAAGAGAGAATCGCACTGAGAAAGGAAATCTGTCTTAATATTCCAAGCTCAGTTGGTTATCCAGAAACACCAGACTTTGACATCAAAAAGCCAGACTCTACACATGATGATGCATGATCTGTAGGAGTTTCAGCAGGCAGATATGCTACCATGAATGTTGTTATTTGTAGAACTGTGGACACTTCTGATGTAGTTTGCTGGACCACCCATTTGTAGTTTATGTTTATAAAGTCAAAATCACTTTCTTATTTTTCAAAATGAAAATTTAATCCCTTTGTTGACTTAAATCTAATATAAAATGCAAAGTTAATTGCAAGTTCAAAATTTTAGCTTTAAATATCCTAAATATTCACGAAGCTGAAATTTTAATAAAATTTTAACTCTTTTCATTAATAAGATTAAATAGAAATTTAAAATATATAGCCATTTTAAAATAAAAAAATTATATTTCAGGTTCTCATTCATCTTGGTTTATTTTAAAATATTTTGTAATCAAGTGACAAATTTATATTTCCTATTTAAAGCAATATGCACTTCTCATGCTACCTTTCTGGTTAGCATGATTTGATACTTGCTTTTAAACTGTATTTTTTAAAAAGGAAATCATTTAACAATGTCAAATATTTAGAAAATGTAGGTCAAAAGTAACCTGGATTATGTATGAATATTGATATTTGGTCCAGAAATGTAATCATGGTATACTTTTCAATGTTTTAGGAAGGAACAGAACTGAATCTGTCTATAATTGGCAGCTAGGTGCTTACACATGAGTAAGATGTGGAGGAGCTGAGGCAAGAAAGTGGAGAGTGAGGACTGTACTGTATTCTGATAGTTTCTATTTAAAGTTAAAGGGCCTTTTATGTAGCTCCTAAAATAAATAGTAAAACTGCTTGTTCCTTTCACTTACCTTGTGGATGGGTGGGCACTGGGGATACCTCACCAAGCAAAGTCAGATGCTGAGAAGAGACTGGTAGAAACACCTTAAAGAAGCAGAAGGGCCTTCAGGTTCAGATGTCTTCATTCACAGAAGATGAAGATTAGTATGTATGGAAAATAGAACAGAAAACTAACCTTAGAAGCTAGGCTCTTGCATACTGAAAACAGACAAGTGTCTTGATATTCTTCTCAAACTTTATGTTCCACTCTGTTGTTGTTGTTGTTTTTTTTTTTGTTTGTTTGTTTTGTTTTTTTGTTTGTTTTTTTCAGAAGTGTTGTCCAGTCTTCTGTTATCCTACTGTGTGATCTGCTGATGTCAGCTCTGGAACCTCAAGGGTGTATCTTTGATGGCTGTCTTTCTGAATAAGTTAATGACATTTTCACAGACAACTTAGGTCATTTCTTGAAGTGTAGCAGAATGCTTAGCCTGAAGCTGGATGTACCACAGAGACATATTCTGTTATATTGAGTAAAGGCATTTTTCTCATAAACTCATTCTTTCATTCATTCAACTACTGATGAGACGTTTCCTCACATAGACAAAGTGATCAACAAGAAAAGGGAAGCAGGATAAGTCTAGGGAAAACAGACTCCAAAGTTCCACTGCATCTCTGTGTGAGAAAGAGTTGCAATAAATAGCTACACATTGGGAAGACAATGAGTGACAGGAAAGAAAATATAGTCTAGATCTCAAAAATACATTTGACAAAGAGATGTAATGTAACCAGAGGTGATTAGGAAAAGACAGTATGATAAAGTGACATTGAAGAAACAAATACCATGTGAGACTTTGACAGTAAAATGTTTATGCAATGAAAAAGAAAGAAACCAGGGGATGTGCATTAAAAAGGATAACTTAGTAAATATCTTAATTACTTCAGCTGTTATGGTATATTATTTGCTTTACATATAATAGTTAATATGAAAACAAAGCAAAATGAGAATTACTTAAAACTGGGAATTACAGAAAGTGTATCTATAACTCAAGACAGTAGATGGGTCAATAAAGTTGAAAATAGAAGTTTAGCTTAAAATATAAACAACAATAAAAGAGGGAGGAGAGAGAGAACATGTGATAGGGGAGGGCTTCAGGAATAAATAACCAGTTTACATAACCCTGAGTATTTTCAAAAGCTGCAGCATGTCACTATATTACAGTAGCAGTAAAGACCCACTAAGAGAAAACTTTCTGGTGAAGAAAATGAGCTCTTTGGCTTGACAGTTCACCTATCTTCATAAAGAAATACAGCTTATTAAGATGGGACCATCATTCATGAATGCAGAAATGGGAGAAATAATTATCCCTTATTTAGACAGTGTAATTTTCATTCCCTGAAAGCTAAGCCCCTGGCACAAAGATATAACCATATCATGTGTGATTACAGTATGGATACATACTGACTTTTCTGGATTACTCAGGAAAACATAATTTTCCTGTTTATTTTCTAAGCATTCTCCCCCTAAAATTTTGGCCTTCACTATTTCCTTAAAGCGCTGTTTTCCTCCAATTTCTTCTTGTGTCCCATATGTCTGAACTCACAACTATGTTTAACTCAAAGAAGATGGTTTCTGCCTTTTCCATCTCCCTCTCTGGAGTAGCTTCTAAGATTTACTTATTTCTTTCTTTAGAATTGCTTTTTTTTTTTTAAATCTAGTAGAAATATCAAACTTCCTTTTGAGTCTATTTTTTAGATTATTTTATTAATGAAACTAAGAAATCAAGAGAAGATTCTGATTTCCCCTGAAAGATATGGCTGCTCAGCCAGGAATCCCCTCAAATTTTGGCAACAGTTATAATGTTATCAATGTGCCCACTAAGGAGCCCACTAGGCTTGTATGCATAATCCTGAACCTATGGCCAGTGTGTCTCATACAAGAACAAAAAAGGACTTAGGAATGTGGAAATGACCTTGTGGATGGTAGTGTGCATTATGGGATAGAGATTAAAGAGGGTTGTAAACAGTCAGATTGTGCATTACACATGCTTGATATTTTCAAAGAACAAACTATAAAACTTAAAAGCAAAATAATTCAGAGCGTTCATAGAGATAATAAAAAGCATGAAAATAAAATAATTTTATGTAAACATTAAGTTGTACCCTGGCACACTGTGATAACTCATATTTCTGCCAACAGTAATTGTGGGGCCAAAGCTCAATACTATTTACTTGGAGAATTACTTTTTTTTTGTGCTTCTAATAAACATTTTTTAATTAATTTATTCTTGTTACATCTCAATGGTTATCCCATCCCTTGTATCCTCCCATTCCTCCCTCCCTCCCATTTTCCCCTTTTTCCCCTCCCCTATGACTGTTCCTGAGGGGGATTACCTCCCCCTGTATATGCTCATAGGGTATCAAGTCAAACCACAAAAGCACATGATAATAATTTAAGAATTTCCAAATTTAATTAACTTAATCTAAAAACCTTTACTCACAACTAGAGCCAAATATTATTGGAGAAAGAAAACATACAAACCGAGAATATGCATTCTTGATGGATATAGAAATACAAATTATAATCACAGGAAGACCATATATCATAGGAGCTATTAACCAACGACAAAGAAAAGCAAGTATTGATAAGCATGTTCAGAACAAGAAAGCTGTGCAGATGGATAGAAGTGTAGCCTGGTAAGGTCACTAGAGCAAACACTACTACAGGGGATCCTCAAGAACACATGAGGTGGCACGAGACTCTGTATATTATATATCCAAGAGATTGGAAGCACATTGCAGAGATTTTTGTGACAAGATAAAAAGATATTCCTGAATGGATACAGATATATAATGCAACTGAGCGTTGCACTCAGGACATGGTTCTCCACCTCAAGCAAGAAGTTGATGAGTCTGAATTTTCTTACAGAAAAATTTTACAAGGAGAGGAGGTTTCCTTTCACTGCTTCAGCAATCTTTCTGAGGATTTACTAAAGTCAGAGTAATATTGGAGGTAGAGAATAACAGCAAGAAAAGGCTTTTCAAAAAAGAAGAAGAAGAAGAAGTAAAGGTGAAGGGCTGGAGAGATAGCTCAGCATCTTCATGTAGCTTGTCACCTAACTTTACTGGTGTTGCACTTGTGAATAGTAAGGAAGGAGTAGGTGAAGACAGAAAGGGTGAGGGAAGCAGAGATGAGTTTGATCAGACCAGTCTAGAGCGAGAGCAACCCGTTCTGGACACACACACTCAGGACTTATGAACTGAGTTTACCAGAGATAATTTCCGTTGGAATGGAAATATGCAATTGGGCAGAATGATGTCTGGATTCCTTGTGAAACGATAATGGCAAAATAGAACCATTAAGGTGAGTTTTGACCATAATGAGCACGAAGTAATTCAGGACTCAGAAGTAGCAATGCAGATGTCCTGTGCTTAGGAAGAGTTTTATAAAATACTGTAAAGGCCCTAAAAGTGAATTGTGGTTTTTTTTTTGTTTGTTTGTTTGTTTTGTTTTCTTCTTGCTGCTTTTGGCCAACTGGGAGTGACTCCTGGAACTGACTATTTTGTGGAGAAGAATAAGTTCTTGGCTCATTACTGAGCCATGGAAGGCCTGTTATGAAAGCCCTGTCTCCCTGAAAAGGAAAAAAAAATCTGTTAGAAACAAGTGAGATGATAACTGCTGAGAGTCATGCTGCGCAGTTATGGTCTTATTGTTAAAAACATTCCAGAAATACTGCATCTTAAAAGTCATCAAGGAGTAAGTAATTCGGAATGTTTCTCGTGTTCACTCTTCAATAATGTTTATTGCTGACATCTGTGGCGATTTTTTGTAACAAGATGTTTAGTGTCTCCTTTTTCGACATAATGTTTCCTCTGTCCTTTAATGGTTTCCAGAGAACATGCTAGCTTTCATTTGTATTTTTGAAATGATTATTTTTTGGAGGCAATTATTCTAAGCAAATAAAAAAAAATGCCCATACAAATCACAGAATTTTTAGTCTTCTCTGGCCTACTGGAGAAAAATAATGCAACTGACATTTTCAGAGCCTGTATCTGTTATAATTACCTTGCAGAGTTAAAGAAGAACTTCAAGAACATGAAGTAGATAAAGAAGACGTGACCCCAGCTAACATGTGGGAAGCTGCAGGCCTTGACGGGGTGAGGGAACATTTCACTTAGTGTTTCCAGTTCTTTTGGACTGACATCAGCTTTACAGGGACATTGCATAGATTATAATGGAAGTTTCTGTAAACTCTCATGAAGTTTACACACCTATTATATTACCTTTGTGCAGTGGTAAAAATTGAGATATTTATGTTGCTGTGTAAACTATAGACATGATAATTTTAGCATTTTGTCTTGCTGCATTCTACACTACCACATCTCCCTACAAATCCCTACTTACCATACCCTGTTGGCTATTAACGTTTTTCAGTCTATATTTGTTTTCATGCTCTTCAGAGTACTGGCTATTTAGAAGGCTTCAGTAATAGCTAGCCCTTATGATGACTGGAAAATTAACTGTATTTGGCTAAGTTTTGTTTGAATGCTAAATTTGCCACATCCTCTTTGTGATAGCAGAGGATACATAGGAGTCATGTGAGGCTTCTGTAGATTTTCACTTTTATATATAACATCTGCATTTATTTCCATTTTATATTTATTTCCATATTTATATCCACTTTTATTTCATAGTCTAGTTCTTCAAAATTAAGAGATTATGGACATTTTAATTTGTTTCATTTCTCTCTCTCTCTCTCTCTCTCTCTGTGTGTGTGTGTGTGTGTGTGTGTGTGTGTGTTTGTGTGTGTGTGTTACAAACCATTCATTCTAAGTATTGATGAATATGTGTTTGGAATGCTAGTTCTGGGTTAATATTAAAGGAATTGTGTTAAACTCTCCCTAATCCTACATCGTGAAGTGTGTTTTATTTTTATATATTTTAATTGATACTTAAGGTATGCTTGGAGGAAGGAGAGAAAGGAGGATGGCTCATGTGTGCAATGGCAAAAATATGGAAGTGAGAGCCACTTGTGAAGGTCAGTTCTACCCTTCTACTGGGTAGATTTGAGAAGCCATATTCAGTCACAAGGCTTGGTTTGTTCACTGGATTTCATTTGAATTCTTATGTCAAATATTATTTTTTTTCATTCTCTTTCATTGACTAAGAGAAGGTAATGATAAAATTTTTCACCTAATTTTGGTTTATTGCATTTTATATATTCTGTATACTTTCATTATCTAGATATTTTCCCATAACAAGAAAAGATAGAAATGAATGAATCATCATGGCACACTGAAATATATTTATATTGCCTTATGTAACCATAATTAACAAAACCTTGGTTTTGAGAAACATATCCAGTTATTTCCTTTGGCCAAGAGTCATGTCAATTGTATATCAAATAGAATCTACATGTTTATTCCTCATCTGAGAAGGCCAATACAACTGTAATACAACTTTCACACATTGTTGCATCAAGATAAATGGTCAAGTGTAAAATTAGTTTGATTTGATGCCACCATAGATCTTGATTACTTAGGAAATTAGAAAATAGCATTTGTCTCTTTCATAAATTGTAATACTCTTATCTGAGGATCATGGTAATATTCAAATATCAGTTTCAGGGTTATATTGTTCAATGAAAGCCTAGACAGCTTATATTTTATGAGCTTTACTAATAACTACCAAATCCAACTGCAAAATAAAACTACAAATCTAATGCCATACAGTATTGTGTATTACTTGAAGAGCTGCATGAGTGTTGTAACTGATATAAAGATAATACTTTAAAAAATTAGCTATAACAGGAGACAACTTCCTGAACAGAACACCAACGGCCCAGGCCTTAATGTCAACAATTAACAAATGGGACCTCATGAGGCAGAGAAGCTTCTGTAACGCAGGAGACACTGTCAAGAGAACAAAGCGACAGCCTACAGACTGGGAAAAGAGCTTCACCAACCCTACATCTGACAAAGGTCTAATATCCAAAATATATTAAGAACTCAAGAAATTAAACGCCACCAAACCAAATAACCCAATTGAGAAATGGGGCTTGGAACTAAACAGAGAATTCTCAACAGAGGAATATCAAATGGCTGAGAAACACTTAAAGAAATGCTCAACCTCCTTAGTCATCAGGGAAATGCAAATCAAAACAACTCTGAGATTCCCTCTTACACCCATCAGAATGGCTAAGATCAAAAATTCAAGTGACACCACATGTTGGCAAGGATGTGGGGAGAGAGGAATACTCTTTCATTGCTGGTGGGAATGCAAACTAGTACAGCCACTTTGGAAATCTATCTGGTGCTATCTCAGAAAAAATGGGAATAGGGCTTCCTCAAGACCCAGATATTCCACTCGTTGGAATACATCCAGAAGATGCTCCAGCACACAACAAGAAAATTTATTCAACCATGTTCATGCAGCCTTACTCATAATAGCCAGAACATGGAAACAGCCTAAGTGTCCCTCAGTGGAAGAATGGATAAAGAAACTGTGGTACATATACACTATGGAATACTATTGAGCTATTAAAAACAAGGAATTCCCGAAGTTTGTGGACAAATGGATTGAGCTAGAAATGATCATAATGAGTGAGTTAACCCAGAAGCAGAAACAATCAAATGGTATATACTCACTTATATCTGCAGACTAGCCCAAGGGGTATGTCCCACGAAAGCCTTCACTTACCAGGAAACTGGGACAGAGGGGAGGACATCCTATTGGGACTCTAGATGAGAGAAGCATGGGAGAATAGCAAAGTAGAAGGATCCAGAGGGTCCTAGAAACCTACAAGTAGAACATTATGATAGGCAGATTTGGGCCCAGGGGTCCCGCTCAAACTATGGCACCAGCCAAGACAATACCCCTTCAAACCCCTACCCAGATCTAGCCAATGGACAGAACATTCTCCACAGGTGAGTGGAGAGTGGGGTATGACTTTCTCACGTACTCTGATGCTTCATATTTGACCATGTCCCCTGGAGGGGGAGACCTGGTGGCACTCAGAGGAAGAACAGCAGGTTACCAAGAAGAGACTTGATACCCTATGAGCATATAAAGGGGGAGGAAGTCCCCCTCAGGCACAGTCATAGAAGAGGAGAGTAAGGGGAAAATGGGAGGGAGGGAAGAATGGGAGGATACAAGGGATGGGATAACCATTGAGGTGTAATATGAATAAATTAATAAAACAAAACAAAACAAAACAAAAAAAGAAATTAGCTATAGCTTCCCAAATTGATGTTTATAAAATATGGCATATGATAATATATCTTATTATTATTGGATGCAAACATGATGAATATATTCTCATTCAAGTAAATTAAACTGGTAAAATTGATGTATCCAGAAAACAAAAACTTCTACCTGACCTAGTGATAACACCATCACATTGAAAAATGCTATTTCTCAATGGAAAACTTTTGGGGAAAGTGCTTTACCCACATCCTCTGAAAGACTCCAACATCAAGCTGATCTTGCCATATCTTCCAGACTTAAATGACAGGACCACCAAGTGCTTTAATTTATGCCTATCCCTAGAGCAATAATGTGAACAGGGACGCATATGTCTTCGAGTTTTCAACCTCACTTTTTATTACAAGATTTGTGTTTTGTTTCTCCTTTCTTCCTCAACATACACTCCCATAACAATGTGTGACATTAATAATAAAAGTGAAACATGGCCAGTGCAAACTTCTTTCTTCAGCAGTTTCTCCTAGATAATATCATCGCTATTTTCAGACTGATATCAGTCCATGATGTGCCTTATTCTGCTGTGTATTGCTTGGAGACTAAATCTCTACAATATATTGCTTTTCCATGACTTTTTTCTAACTCTATATATTACACAAAATGTTACTGTCATATTTTAAATGCTCTTATACCCCTCAACACACACAAACACACATAAAGAGAAGCACATGAATGTGTTGGTTATCACAGGAGTATACAGCTGCAATTCCCCAATTGTTAGGTATTAGTCCTCTTTTCTAAAAGCTTAAACTAAAAATTATTTTATTTTTTAAATGTATTTTATTAATTTATTCATGTTACTTCTGAATTGTTATCCCATTCCTTCTGTCTTCCCATTCTTCTCCTGAAAATTATTTTAACATTATAATTGTACTGTTGTGATTACAAAGAATATTTGAGAAAAATTTATATTAACTTTTCAGTTGTTATTTTTAAATGATTTACTTTAACCTAATACTTTTCTATATTGTTTACCTATTGTGTATCTTTTGTACCTGCATAACTCTGTTTCATTTCAGAGTAGTTGATATTTTTTTACTGGAAAAAATCTATGACAAAGATGTCATTGTTTGTTACATATATTATAAAGATAAATAAATTTCAGTATACGTGCTCTATTACCATGTAACATGGTGGTCATAACTGAAAGACAAAAAAAAAAAAAATGAAGCTAGGAAGTGTTTCAGAAGCCACAGATTACAGTCAAAATGAGAAGAATAAAACTTTACTACTCTCATCTTGGAAATTCCAGCCCAGTTTAAAAGTAAGTAAAATTCAGCACAATGCGAAGTGCTAAGGGAGGGTATCAACACAGGGAGGAGGCGAACCACATGGTGCGCTCGAGGAATGATAAGCAAGTCATAGTGGCTGCATCATTTAACATATATTGAGAAACAGTGTGAGAAAAGACTGCAATATATAGCTCCCAGAGGAATGTGAACAGTCAGATATAATTTTAAAACATTATTGGTCATAATAGGCAGTTGTCAAAAAAGCTTTTGGGTAGGAATTTTGATGACAACCCCTTACATTTATGAATAAAAATCAAGTAGTTTTGTGTTTATTAAAGAAACTGCAGCACAAATTTAGAAGTTAAAATCTACTGAAAGTTCTGCAAGATGGATATGAGAAGTGTAGGGAACTTTTGTTTTTATGGATTGGGTGAAAGACTGAAGACTTGAACTGAAATGACACTTGGAAATGAAGATCTGACTTTTTAAAAAAAATCTGTTTGATTTCTCATAGCTTCAAGTTTTCACTAAGCAGAAGCAGCCAGGCAGAGAGTGTACGGTTTAACAAGAACTGCCAGAAGATTGATGGTAGCCAAAGGCATGTGAGCAGACAAGGCATAGGAACATATAAGGACAAGCACATGAGGAACAAAGTAATTTTTTCCATCTTTTTCTAGCTTCTAACTGAGCATGAAGCAACTTAAAATCCCAGCCAAGGTAGAGATTAAAGACTGAATGAATCTAGTTTCTTACATTGCCATGTAAAAAGGTATTTTCTGAAAGCTGGCCAAAACAGAGATGCATTGTACTGGTGAATTGACGAAGTTTCAGGTTTTTTGTTTTTTGTTTTTTTTGTTTTTTTTTTGTTTTTTTTTTTTTTTTGCCTGAGACTTTGCCTATCATGATTTATAGAATATGTATAACATTTTATATATTATGATTTCAGGAAGCATTCTTTACTGTCATCTAATGAAAGAAGCTGGATAACCTAAGGGAAAAGGTTGAGACTTACCAGGACAGAATATGTCAATGATGAGGCTTAATAGTTTTTCTTATACCATCTAAAAGTAGGTTAATTCACAGCAGTCAGTCTCCCACACAGAGAATGCTCAAACGAGCTATAGCAATTTGAGCAACAGAATAAAGAATATCTATTACCAATAAAAATAAGTGTCCATGAGCTGAACTTAACATGGAAAAAACTTTAGTATAGAAAAAAAATGTTTTAAAAGGCATACTCATTGTATAGAATAAACTAAACTAATGTATACATGCATAGACGACCCTCAGAGATGAGGGATACTTATGTATATTAGTGTGCCCCATGTTTAACTACTTAGTTACATGGAGTAGCTAATTATGGAATGATCAGACAGTCTCTATTTCAACTATATAATAAAGATTCATAGGATTATTAACAGAAGGATGTAATAGCACAGGGAAACAGTATTTTATTTATTTACTTTTGAGTTTCTTTGTTTTAATATTTTATTTCTTACATATACATTTATATTATTACACATATATACAATAAACTACCTACATAAAGAAGAACCATGACAAAATCAGGAAAAAAATATATATATATATGTTACCTTCATAGTGTTTTCGCTGTTTGTATTTAGGAGCCTTGAAGAAAACATCTTTCCTATCTTGGTGAGTCTAAAATTCTGAATGTAAATCAATATCTATCATATCTCATCATTATCAATTTAAAACATCTATCTAGACCTAAAACATCTTGACCTCTAAACAACTAAGCTTAATTGTAAAACTAAACTATCTGGTGTTTAATCCCATCAGCAACTTGAAAAGGAATAAAGTTAATTACATGAGCTGCAGGTTAGCTGTTTCCCAAATGAGTAGATGACAGAGAGTTTGCTGCCTCAACAGTCTCCCAAAACTCTATAATGTTGGAACATCCTCTTCAGCCTTCTGGCCCATTATGTCTGACAGACATTTGTGAGGCTGGAACTATTGAGGACTTGCTTATATCAGAGACCTTCATTGTAAAATCTATTTCCCAGTCTAAGTGTAAGGCTGACGTTATACAAATACCAAATACAAATCTGTCTGTGCTCTCCTGTACTTGGTCTTCTATAAAATTTAGAATCATAACACATGAGAATCTTGATCAATGATCACAAACAAGAGGTAAGATGCTATACATTTGGACATAAGAACTAAACATATCATAGTAGCAGGGATGTAATCTTGGGACAGAAGAAGAACATGAGGAAAAAATAATGATTGTTAGCTAATTTAATATGTGTTAGTATTGATTCAAACTTGATAATAATGGATACTTGGTGGAGTAATAGAAAACAGCATGTGTGCTCACACATATTCTAAGTACCTCTAACATGATAAAACATTTAATTTTAGTAATCATAATTATGAATTTAACAATCAGAGGACAGCTGTACATGGCCAGGGACTTAGCAGAGAATTTATTTCAGCAAGAAAAATAGACACATAATCAATATCTCTCATCATCTGTCTTAGTTAGGGTATCTATGCTGTGATAAAGCACCATGATCAAAAGGAACTTGGAGAGGAAAGTGGTCATTTTACCTTACAACTCTCAGGTCACACTCCATCACATATCTAAGTCAGAACAGGAACTCAAATAGGCAGGGTAGTGGAAGCAGGAGCTGATGCGAAGGCTACAGAAGTGTGCTGCAGACTGCCTTGCTTCTTCTACATTGCTTAGCCAATAACCCCTGGAAAAATTGCTCTATAAATAATCCTTAATACTCATTAGTTTCTCACACTAAACTTTGGTGAAATTCTATATCCGTTTGCTTTTGGAAATTTAAAATGAAGGGTATATGTCGATTATGCTTCCACAGAGGGCATTATGCAATAACACTTTATTTGAAGTTATTTTTTATTTTATGTGTGAACTATATTAACATCATTCTCCTTTCCTGTCTGCAACCCTTCACTTGGCTTCTCACTATTTCAAACTGATGGCATCTTTTTCTTAAATTTATTTTGCTACACGCACACACACACACACAGAGAGAGAGAGAGAGAGAGAGAGAGAGAGAGAGAGAGAGAGAGAGAGGAGAGAGAGAGAGAGAGAGGGAGAGAGAGAGAGAGAGAGGGAGAGGTGTGCATGTGTGTGTCTGTGTGTATGTAATTAAATATATATGTATTTATATATACACACAACATGCTGACTTGTCCCTTTGTATTTGTAACCACTTGGATTTGATGACAAATAAGGAAGCTTGTCCCTGGAGAAGCCTCAGTATCTTTCTCTCCATCGTCATTAATTACTTGTAGCTCTTTGCCTATGGTTTGGACACCTTGGTACTTTCTCGTTCCCTTTTTGACATCTTTCCTGCTGGTGTTAGAGTTCATGCAAAAATTCTTTAGGTTAACTTGATATTGAAATGTCATGGGTACATCTTTCCTCTCACTGATAGATGTTATAACATTTCAGCAGACACTGATATCTTCTGTTCTTACAATTTTTGGCCCCCTCCTCCATTATGTTCCATGAATCTTTTATAGGATAGTTATGCTGTAGATGCATAAACTAGGGTTGGCTATCCAATGGTCAGTTGTTCAGTGCATTTTGGCCAGTTGTGGCTGCCATAATAGTCTCAGTCTGTTGCAAATAGAACTTACTTGACTAGGGATAATAGATAGGATTATCTATGGGCATAAGGATATATCTTCAGAATGTAGTTAGGAACTATACTGGTCTAGGAAAATTTCCTTTCTGATCTGTGGCCACACGTGTTATAGGTAAGTGGGTATGCTAATTGTATAGGGAGGGAGTTCCCTCTTATTGAATGGTCCTTATATACAATTAGAAAACTGTTGGTCCCCACCTTTAGGTTCCTCCTTGCAGTGCTGGTTGTTGCTGTGGTTACATATTTTACATTTATCACTATTGGTTACTCTTCTCCCTCAGTATCTCCCTCGGTCCATACAGTGCTATGAAAGCTAGTCCTCAGGGAGGAAGCTTCTTGATCAAATCGAGCCAGGTTTCACCATGTCCTGTGTCTGATGCATATTGTGTCTTCAACATTATGGTCTTCCTTCAACTCCTGAGAGTTAAACAAGGGTAGCAACAATAGTCTGCAGTGTATGAAAATTACTTGGTGTTGTGTGACAGATGTTCCTGGGGAAACATGACTTTCGTATGTCTATTCAATTCAGAAAGAGAGACTACCACCATGCAATTAATACTAATGTCTATTTTGCAGAAATGTGAGGTCTTATTTATTTATCTATCCATTTACTTTCTAGGATTTTATAGGAAGTATGTGTGAGCAGTTACTTACAAGGATCAAAGATAAGCAGCTGCATCATGATAAATCCCATAGTAACATGAGGAATGACCCAGGCAGTCCTGCAAGCCTTGAGGTCTCTCTATAGCTAGCACAAAGACTGAGAACACAAACATCATGTTTTGTACAATTTGGCTGCTCGGATTTTCCACTCCTAACCACTCTTTCTTCGTATTAGGTAGGGAACCTCACAGATATTTTGGTTTTGTTCTCCTGGACATAACATTAACTCCTGAGGCTCATGAGCCTTCCCATCCTCCCTGCATGGAATAATATAATGTGGAGTAACATTAGCATGCAATGAAATATATACAAGAAGATCTCAAGGTAAGATTTAAAAAAAGAGAGAGAGAGACAGACCGAGAGAGGAGAGAGAGAGAGAGAGAGACAGAGAGAGAGAGAGAGAGAGAGAGAGAGACAGAGAGAGAGAGAGAGAGAGACAGAGAGAGAGAGAGAGAGAGGAAGATTTATAAAATGGTATACACACTGTGAAAGTACTCCATTTAATTAGTTTGCCCTTGGGAATGTGTACATATACATGGTTATGCCCCATGGAATGTATCCAGGGCTCTCATTTTATTCCTAAGTAGATTTACCAATGTGACTTATACTGTAAAGAGAAATTAAAGATCTTTCAGGTTGTTCTTTAGGAATGAGGGAAGATAAATGTGAGATGGAAATGATTTTGATAAAATGAAAGTTAGTACGAGCATGAGTCAAGAAAAATATAATCTGACTCATAAAGAAAAAATATACTTGTATTAATAATAACAATACCAGAAATGAGATCACTGCATGGGGGCTAATGGAATGACTTTATTATCACAGTCAAAGTTTACCAGATTTAGTCAGAAGAGATATAAGCATGGATGGGCGCACTGGAAAAAGAACTCTAAATTTCTATTCCTTTAAAATGATTAATATTTTGTTTGAGGCCACTTAGAAAGACTATATCTCTGTTCACATATTTTTCTTTAGCAAATCATCTTCCTTGTTTTTATTCTTTTGTTTTGTTTTGTTTTTCATGACAGGATGTCCCTGTGTAGCTCTGGCTCTCCAGTAACTCACTCTGTAGACCAGGCTGGCCTTGAATTCACAGATCCACCTGTCTCTGTCCAGAGAGCTGGGATTAAGGGCATGCACCACTACTTTACTTAATTATACAAAAATTCACATAACTTCTTAATGAATTTAATTATCCAACCACATTATACTTAGGAACATTTTTATTTCACCATTTCATTTAAGATTCATAATGACCTTTAAAATATTCCAGAAACAACATGCACAAATCTGGGTGCTTATTAGTGCAGTTTTTATAGTAAAGCATACTGTGACCTAATTATTATTTTTTTATTTTTAACCACTCATCCAAGTGTTTGATGTAGTACAAAACTTTAATACACTAATATAAAACCAGGAGCATATGTAGTACTTAGTAATAGTAGTTATGATATTTAACATTAACATTTTCTAAGTATAAATTATAGGAATATTTACCAAGAAATATTAGAGTTCCAAAGTTGTGGATGTTGTAATATTTTGCTTCTAGTTAAGACATATTAATAAAAAAGAATACCAAATTGACTATTTAGACTATCAATTATATTATTTTTAACTATGAATTATATTTAATATTCTTTTACTTTTTTCTTCAAGTTATTTTTTTCTATTAAATTCAAACTACCTAAATCCAAATTTAGTCCTCATAGGAATGGTTTAATTTCATGTTACAGTTACTGAAATTCAGTCAAAGTCTGAAATTATTAAATTGAAAATTTCCACAATAATTCATAAATTTGAAATGTGTACCATTTATGTTGCCTACCATATCTCAATAAAGTGTTCTCCAGACGATATAACATGAATTATTCATTTTTAAAGTGTACCCAAAATGTATATATTACCTGCCCATCACCACTTAAGTGATGTCTAGGTTATCACATAGACTGTTTAGTATCATAGTGTTTATGCTTGAACAACTCAAATTTAACTATTAGTAGCTCCCAACTTTTGTTAAAATATATTAATGCAATTAATTTATTTCTAGTTATTAATATAATCTTGATGTATACATTTCATAAAGTAGTTATTATCACAGTTAAGTGTGTGAGAAAATAAACAAGTCTTGACATTATATATGGTATAGAAATTATATGACCTGTTTACTTTATAAGGCAAAATTATGGTACATATAAGTAATTCATAAAATTTAAAGATGTTACAATCAAAATTTTTATACAATACCCCTCTACCTTTCACATTATTATGTTTTAAATGAAATATCTGATGAATTAAATATTTTTATACTGTCTTCACATTAGTCTGTGTTTTCTACAAGTTTTTTTCTTTTACAAAGATGTGAAAGCTTAAATGTAGCTTCCTAAAATATATTACTCAAAGTCTTATAATAATCTTTCTAATCAGCATTAATCAACTTAAAGAAACCCTATGATTTTATTCACTTGATTATTATTTTTCCACATTTTACCATGATCTTCAGCTCTTTATGAAATGCATCTCTTTTCAGGAATTGGCATTTCATCTATTATAATTAGAAGAAATCAAATAATGTAACAAAAAATATAATCTAAGATATCTGTACACAAATGAACATTCTTTGAGTCAAAAATATTTAATAGAAAATATTGAGGAAGACAATGTCAAATGAATTGTGGACTATCACATCACTTTGACAGGTCTATATTGAGGCTATCTTTTTAAAAAAGAAACAAAGAAACTCTAAAAAATAAAATTATTAGAGTAAAGTCATAGGCAATTGCTCTTTAATGTTTCTACCTAAGGGAATGCGGAAGTCTTCAGAGAGACTTGGTTGTCACAAATGTATCCTTAACATATAGCTGATTGTGCAAGTAACTTTTATTCACCAGATGTAATTAATTCTCATTCTAGAGGCTCACTGACTCCTTCTACTAACATAGGACTAGTCCTGGAACCTTCTAGTCTCCATACAATTTAATGTAGGCTGAGAATGTCTATCTTGTTCTCTTTGCAACCTGTATCTAAAAACTCTCCCTCTAAAAATGCTTCTGCTTTCCTCCCTTTCCTACCACCTAGAAGCAAATACGTTGATGAATTATAGGCGTTCGTTCCATGTTGGTTTAGTATAGTATCTTTCCACATGAACATATTACTCTTTCTTGATTTTTCATTTTTTAAATACTGTTAATTTCTCACCTTACACTGAGCATTTATAAGCTGAGGATTGGAATTGGAGACATGGCTCATTGTCTTAAAGCACTAATTGCTCTTTTATGCAGCCAGTGTTGCAGAATCCATTGCATCTTTAAACTGCATGTGTTATGTAACTGATCTAAGAGTATTTTATACTGTATTCAAATTACTATTACTACCAATAAACATAATAATAAAAAGAAAAAAAGAAAAAAACACACCTCTGAATTTTAGGAACTTAACCACCATGAATTCAGTTCCACTGCAGGCTCTCAACCCCCTGACTCAACCAAACTACTCTCTCTCTGTGTCTCTCTCTCTCTGTCTCTGTCTCTGTCTCTCTCTGTCTCTCTCTGTCTCTCTCTCTCTCTCTCTCTCTCTCTCTCTCTCTCTCTCTCTCTCTCTCTCTCTCTCTCTCTGTGTGTGTGTGTGTGTGTGTGTCTCATTTTCTGCACTGTTCTCCTAAGATCTCCTTTTCTTTTTGTTTTTATTTATTTTTCATTTTTAATTTGTTCACTTTACATCCTGATTGTAGCCCCTTCCCTTGTGGCATCCCAATCCCACCCTTCCATCCTCATACCTTCTCCCTCCCTCCTCTAGTCCTGAAAAGTGGAGCCCTTCTCCCCTATCATCTGTAGTCAACCTATCAAGTCTCATCTGGACTACCAGTGTCTTTTACCTCTGTAGCTTCACAAGGCCGCTCCACCAGGGGGATGTGGGGACCAGAGTGCATGGCATAAGTAGTCACTACTCCACATATTATGGGACTCAGAAGGACTATCAACTACATCTGAGCAGAGGGTAGAATAGAATCGAAGGCTCAGAAATAAAGCCACACTCCTATGAACACTTGATTTTTGGCAAAGAAGCCAAAATTATACAATGGAAAAAAGATAGCATTTTCAACAAAGAATATTGGTCTAACTGGATGTCTACTTGTACAAAAATGGAAGTAGGCCTTTTTTTTTTTTTTTTTACCACCTGAACAAAATGCAAGTTCAAGTGGATTAAAGACCTTAACATAAGAAAAATAAAACCAGAAAAACAAAAAACTTAAAGACTTTAACATCTGTTAGAAAAAAAAAAGGAGTAGAGCCTTGAGCTTATTGGCACAAAGACAGCTTCGTGAACAGAACAGCAATAGCTTGTGCTCTAATACCAACAATTAATAAATGGAGCCTCATGGAATTAAAAAGGTTCTGTAAGGCTATATCCTCCTTTTCTTGTTAGCTGGCGAGAGTGCAGATATTTTGATTCATCCTGCCAAATCATTCTATGATCTGTCACTTTGTCTGCCTCTCAGTTAGACATCGTTTCAAATATGGGTGCTTCCTTTTACAAACTAAATTGTCCTATATTATTGGAGATTAAAGGTGTGTACTAAGGGAATGGCTGTATGCCAGCCTTTGGAACTGAGCATGGGTGCTAATGGAGCGTCTGTGATCCAGCCAGAGCAGCCTTGTTGCTGAGTTAAAAATCCCTAGATAGTTGATTGTCTACAGGATACTCTTCTTTTTTTTTTTTAATTTTTAAAAATTTTTTTATTAATTTATTCTTGTTACATCTCAATGGTTATCCCATCCCTTGTATCCTCCCATTCTTCCCTCCCTCCCCTTTTCCCCTTATTCCCCTCCCCTATAACTGTTCCTGAGGGGGATTACCTCCCCCTGTATATGCTCATAGAATATCAAGTCTACCAAGAACAGGATAGTCTTCTATACTGATTGAGAATGAACACAGACTTTGAATTATAAAACTACCTAAATTAAGCTTTCTAGAACTTTATAGCAAATAATATCACCATTTATCTTTGAGAAAAACTGAATATAAGTCATGATCCAAAAGAGTCTATGAATTATTCTCATTTGCTCTTTAGTAACTAAAACAACACCTTTATTAGGGCTTGAAAGAAATGCAAGTTAAGCTTTTAATTTTTCTAAATCCTCGCAGAAGTTGAAAAAAAACCTTAATACATTTATTGTGAATGACCTCTAAAGATGTTTACCTGATTATTTAGAAAGAGCACTTTCATGTTAAGAGCTTTACTTAATGACACTTTTAATATCATGTTAAATATTCACCAAAACAAAATGTTCTACCAAAGAAAGAAATTATACTGAAAGTTTTTACTCTTTATGTTTATGTTCCAGAAAGTACTAGTAATGCAAATAAAATATCTACACAGTAAAATATTCAGAAATTAATAACAGAAATCTGACATTTTAATTTCTTAAGTGAGAATAGCCCTTCAAAGCACTGTAACATGTATACAAAGGATAAAATACTATGAACTTGACAGGGACAAAGAGCACTATTGAAATCCAAGTGTTCTTAATAGGATTAGATATCAATAGAAGCCATACTCACATCTCAAAGTGCTCTGTGAATAATACCTGAGAAATTGTTACCAGGACATTTGTTTCACAGGATATACATTTTTACTTTACTGGATTTAAATTTTTACTGGATACCATTTTACATTAATATGCATTTCTAATATTTTCTCTTACTCTATTAAGTTTACAATTTAAAAGTAGCCACTCACAAGAGTGTTTTAGTATTTGGTGATTCATTTGGTGCAATCTTTTTTCACAATGCATTTTACATTGACATGATTCCTGGAGATTATCTGTTGTGCCCTTAGAAATCATTTGCATCATGAAAATGAAGCATACTTACTTGAGGTCATTAGTACCTGGTGAGTCCACATTAAACTTGTTTACAAAGGCTTTACATGCATATGTTAGCTCCATTTCTTGTTTCTGTAATAAATTACCATGAAAATAAGTCTGACCAAAAACAAAACAAAAACAAAAAAAAAAACTTCAAACAGGAAGAGTTAACTTTAGCTTAGAATTCCAAGATACATGTCATCAGGATGGGAAATTTGGGGCACAGGATCTTGAGAGAGTTGTTCCTGTTTTGTTCAGAGTCAGGAAGCAATTAAGAATAAATATTAAATATTGAATTCAGGTGTTTAGCTTACTTCCTCCCTTTTGTAAAGTCCAAGTTTATAGCATGGTGAGTCATGCCATCTGAGTTTAGTGTGGGTCTTCCCATTTCAATTAACCTAGCCAACATAAGCCCTGGCAGTCTTTCCCAGATGCCCCATAATCCTTCCTAGGTGTGCCTGGAAGCTTATCTCCTGGTGATAATTGCTAAGTTGCATTAACACTAACTGTCAAAGGTTCCTGTATTTACTTTTAATAACTGTTGTGTTTTACAAGTGACTTACATTTGTAGTTGCAAACACAAAGCTTGTAGGACTCTTAAGACTAAAAGTTAGATCTAATAGTACGTTACTTGTTGTGTAAAGGAGAAAATCAGACAGTACTGTGTTACTGAGAAGATGTTGCTGTTCCACAAGGGCCCTCTGAACACACTGTAAAAAAATCCCATAGATTATTTTACAACTCAGCAGTGTAGGTAAATATTGATGTAAAAACTCACACCCCTAAAACTTCCAACTAAGATCGATTGACATGGTCCCCTTTACTATTATAATGAAATAATTTATAACTTTATGAAACTAAATATATTATATCCCATGTCACATCAGTCAATGAGAGATATACTATTTAAATAAAAGGAAAAACAGCCAGATCACTACTACCACCAACTGAACCAAAGGTCTTATTTCTTGGTAAACTAAGACAAGTTTTTCAAGGTCTCAGTGTTTAACACAAGGAAATTTCCCAGAATTTAATAATGCATTTGAAAGAACATATAGATAGACATGAGTTTCTAAGAGAAAATAACAGAGTCCAAGCCCAAAAGGCACTACTTCTGACTTAGACTCTGGCCCCCGACCCCAACTCCGTGTTGTTCACTTTCCCTGGTGGGGCAGCCTTGCCAAGTCACAGAGGAAGAAGATACAGGCGGTCCTGATGAGACTTGGTAGACTACAGTCAGATGTTTAGGGATGAGGGCTCCCTTTTCTGAGGAATAGAGGAGGAAGGGACAGTGTTTGATTGAGGTAGGCAATGATGGAGGGGGCTACAGTGGGGATGCAAAGTGAACAAATTACAAATAAAACATTTAAAAAAAGAAAGGTTAACACTATATGAGATAGAACTTTAAAGATCTACATGGTACCCTTCCGCAAATGCGTAATAATCATGAGTAGAGCACTGATGCCCTCATCCACAAGCAGAGAAAGGAGCCATGTACTCATAGCTCTCACAGGAGCAGGTGTCACCATGAGGGCCAGCACCCATAGCTCTCACAGAATTCAACAATAGTCTATTCACACGGAACAGAAAGTAAATACTCATAATTCATAGAGAGGCCATTACATTCAGAGTCACTTGCCTCTAGAACGAGAAGCAATTAACATAAGACCAAATGTTGCTCGGTAAGCACCCAAATGTGTAAAATGAATAATTCACAGGTATTCATATGCTACTAAGAAGCAGTAGACTTTATCACAAAGCTTAGGAATATTAGATTTTTATAAAATACCTACCACCTATCAAGATAAAATCTAACTCAAAATCACCACGCAGGGAAACATGGAGTTTTAAGCTTCAGAATAGATGAAAAGTATACATTTATTTGAATGGTCCACAGATTGATGTATCAGGTAGAAAAGCAGATATATATACATAGATAATAGAATAGAATATTAGTGAAATGTTGTGCTCTAATCATCCTGAAGAAATATGGTTACATATTTGCCAAGGTTGATATTATAAACCCTCACATCCAACAGCAATACATGGCCATAAAGGAAACTATGTAAGAGCATAGATTGTCAACTAATTCTCCCAAAATAAAGCACCTCCAATTTATGTAACTATAGATTTCTTAGATCCTTAAATTCCATTGTCATGACAAATTTCTGTCCTTTACCATGTTGCTATGTCTCATACCAGGACAGCTCTTAATTCTGGAAGTTACGGCCATTTGTGTATACATTGTATGGTAGGACATAAAAATAAAACGAGAACATGCATTCTTGGTATTTGCTTTCTAAAACTAGTGACATCACTTTATATATACTTACTGCATTGATTTATCCTTTAAGTCTGTGTTTTCATTTTTCTTTGTATATAAGTGTGTGTGTGTGTGTGTGTGTGTGTGTGTGTTGTGTGTGTGTGTGTATGTGTGTACCAGATTCTCATTTTCTATTCATCTGCTTATGGGCATCTAGTTTGGTTCCATTTCCTCGTCATGGTAAGAAGAGCAGCAATAAACTGCGGTGTTCAAATAGCATTACAGTAGTATCTCTGAACTTCTCTGGATATAAGTTCAGGAGTGAAAGAGTTGGGTCATGTGATAGTTCAATTTAAAAATATTTTAAGGAATCTCCAATCTCATATCCCTAATGGTCCTATTAATTTATACTTCTAGCAGCAGTAAATAAGGGTTTCTCCACATCCTCTCCAAAATGTTTTTAGATTTCATGATGACAGCCATTCTGAGTGGGGTGAGGTGGTTGGTGTATTGCAGCAGTTTGAAATTTTATTTTCCTAATGATCTTTTTAAATAGTTTAGGGCCATTTGTTTTGTTGCTGATGCTGTTGTTGAAAGTGTTTATTTGCTTACTAGTTGCTTTATTTTCTTGGAATTTGGTTTCTGCAATCCTTGACTTAAGGACGTTAACCCCTATCTGAAGTATGACTGATAAAGCAGTAAAGCTTTTCTCCCCTTCTCTGTGCTTTAAACTGGCCAGGGGGGAGTGGTAACTCTCTGTCCTGTGGAGAAAATTTATAATTTCACATCCTCCTATTTGTTGACATTCTTGGCTGGTTCCTGTAGTACTTAAGCTATGTTCAGAAAGCTCTTGCCTACTCTTAAAATCTATGCTCAGAAAGCTCCTGCCTACTCAGCAAGCTCTTAAAGAATATTCTTTAAATTTTTGTCCAGAAGTTTCAGTAATTCAGATTATAAATTAAGGTTTTTAAAAAAACATTTTGAATTGGATATTGTACAAGCTGGTAGAGGTAAATCTAATTTTATCCTTTTTCAAATACTTATCCAGGTTTCCTGGCACCATTTGGTGAATAGGCTTTCTATATTTCAAAGTATTCCTCTGTAAACTTGTAAGTGGATATAGCTTATTGGTTCACATTTTGGTTCCCTTATTCAATCTATTTCATTTGTCTGACTGTTTACATACCAGGACAAGCCTATCTTTTAACAATATCTATAGTACAATTTGTGTGGTTTTTGGATTAGTGGTCTTGCTTTTCTCTATCTGTAGTCTTTCCTAGTTATATGCAAATTCTTTTTTATCAAGAACTCTTAAATATGAAGTCAGAAATGTATTTTTATTTTATTAAATCTATATTTATTTTTGTAAAACAGACATGTTTTCAATGTGAATTCCGTCAATCCTGAAACGTTTACAGTATTTCCATACCTATTTTTTAAATATTTATAACCTAATCTGGACCAGCAACTGTCTTCATTGTCAGTGTTATAATGGAGAGGAATACTTTTAAAAATGTAATTTATAGAAAAAAAGTAAAACCCTAAACAAAATTCTAGTACTTCACACTGGCCATTTAAACTGTATAGAAGTTATTTGATGCATACCAGGCTTGGGACGGTGAAGGTATCTGATTCAATTAATCAATCCTCTTGAAGTTAAAAATATAAAGTGATTTTTGTATTTACAAATTATGGCCACATAACTTGGAAATAAACATAAAGGGCATATAAGAATAATAATGTTTTAAAAATGGGCAGATTTGTTTTGCTCTTCATGTCACTGCAACCAAACTACCTAACATGACAGATTAAAATGGCGATATTATTTGGCCCATTGTTTCAGAGGATGTCAGTACAGTGCAGTCATGTTTACTAGTACAAGAAAATGCGTGAGGTCTTCTTATTGTGTTGCTGACCAACATGCAGAGAAGAACAGGAACCCGGAGTCCACTGTAGCATGGAAGGCAATACCTACTGTAGCTCCATCAGTTATCATAGCCCGATGGTTGGCATCAGTTATCATGGCCCCATGGTTGGAAGGCTTCATAGCTTTCCAAAGCAGCATCAGCAGCCTGAGAAAACATGCTCAGATCACGAGGCTCTATGGACGATTTGACACTCAAACCACCACACCACCATTTATGGTGAAAATTCAGTAACTTTAAAAAAATGTCTCTTAAAATGTCTAAGTCAAATGGCCAGTATAATGAGAAACTTGATAATGACCATTTCATATTACATACAAACTAACCTCTAGATTACATAATTACTGAGTAAGAGGATTGAAACACAAGAAACTATAGATCTTCCAAGTATAGATTTCTATTATTTCTATATTTTACATTAAATGATCTATCATGAATTTAACAGCTTCCATATTTTTATATTATATTTTAAGCATTCTCTCTCTCTCTCTCTCTCTCTCTCTCTCTCTCTCTCTCTCTCTCTCTCTCTCTCCTCTTTTCTCCTCTCCTCTTTTCTTCTTTTCTTTTCTGAGACAGCATCTCAGTACATACTCTCCACTGGTCTGGAGCTTGTTGTGTATGCTAGTTTACCTTCAAAGTTACAGAGAACTGCCTGCATATTTGAGTTCTGGGTTTATTACATGTACAAGTTTGATTGTTTGGTTTTTTGTTTGTTTGGTTTTGGTTTTGTTTTTCGAGACAGGGTTTTTCTGTGTATCCCTGGGCTGTCCTAGACTCGTTTTGTAGACCAGGCTGGCCTTGAACTCACGTCAATCTGCCTGTCTCTGCCTCCTGAGTGCTGGGATTAAAAAGTGTGAGGCACCAGCCCGGCCTACATGTACAAGTTATACATTAGTCAAAAGAGCTAGCTGTTGATTGTTGATTTTTGCTTAATATATTTATTAGTAATCCATGTTTTATACTGAATTATTGGTCTGATTCGATATTTTGTAGTATTTAGTATTAAACCAGAGTATCATGCATGCCAAGCAAATATTCTGCAACTAACTTGCATCCCCAAAATTTAAAATTTTAAGTTAATAATCATGAATCAATTGCCATTGTTTTTGATATATAATAGATTTTTTTTTGCCAATGCATTCATGGTTTTAATGATATCACAAATAAACTCTTGGACTCAGTCAGTGGTGGAGGTTTGGTAGTCTAGAGCTCTCCAAACAATCAGAAAGCAAAATTTCCAGAAAAAGTTTACACTGAATGCTTACGAGATAGTGCAAAGGGATTATGCAGTTATTTCTAAGATTGCCTACCTGAATGCAATTGCCAAAACTCACATGAGAGGAGGGAAGGAACAACTCCCAAGGTTCCCTATGACCTCTACACATAGGTTATAAACTAATAAATAGAACAATAAAAAATAAAGTGTGTTAACATGAGAGCGCAAAATATAATTTTGCACTTAAGCAAACAGCTCATATGTACAATGAGATTTTGAGAACAACTGTTAAAACTTGCTAATGATTCCAAAATACCGCATCACATACAAAGACTTAAGTGCGACCCTTTGTCAAAGACAATCCAAAAGAAGTACTAGTTCTGACCCGTTTTCATCCAGGAGTCAATATCAAGTAATCATACCAACAGAAAAACTAAACATTATAATAAATTTATTATATCTTTTAAATGTAAAAATAATCCATGTGCATAGTTGGGTATAATTTCAAATTGCAAGTATCAAACACTATATTTATATACTAAGATTACACAGCATATGACATCTTAAGAAGCATTTTGAAAAGTTTTTATAATTATACTGACAGAGCATAATGGTGGCCCTTTGGAACATTACTGAGAAATCTTTGTCATTAAAAAGAGCATACTTTAAAAAAAATGATACTGTTATCTTTTCTAATGTTTTTCTCTAATAAAAGAAAGAAAGAAAAAATAGGCAAGAGGAGTCCCAAGAAAAGACTAATTTAAAGTCTTTTCTTTGCTCCCATAAGTTATGCTTTATTTTTCATAATTATATCATCCAAGAAATGAAATGCAGAGACAGTAGATACCACATCAAAACATTTTACTCTTTATCCAAAAACCACAAAAAGAAATGTAGGGAAGAAAATAAGCTTTGACATCTTTGTCAAGTCAAAATTGCAGGTAATTATTTTAAAGGATGTCTCCTTTTTCATGATAAAATTGAAGTTAGAAAAGTGGCCATAATTATTCTCTAATGTAAATGTAAAAGTAGTTCAGTCCATAGCTCTGCAGTTATAATTTCTTTTTTATTTGTGATACAACAGGCACCAAGCAAATAAAAGGTGAGAAATTGTAATCCAGTACAATGAGTGCAATTCAAAGTGCAGAAGATGAGGGATACTATGTTGTGTTATGTGATATTAATATTCATCTCATAAATATTAAAATCCTATGAATGCTATTCATAAAAGTGGCAAATCAAAGATATGTAAAAATCTCCATTTTTCTCAGCATAAGAAAAACTACAATGTTTGGTGAAATAAGATAGGCAACATCAATGTGTTTCTTCTGCTGCAAGCAGCAACATCCTTTTATCATGTATGTACCTACAGATTACTCCACAGTACATTGTTCTTTAAAAAGTGGATCCAATCCTTCGCCTATTCATAAGAAAATATGTTATTTTATAATCTAAATAATCTTGATTAATTTGAACTTTAAAAATTATGTTTTTTTAAAATTAAAGCAATTTTAAGAAAATCAAAGACAAAACCAAAATATGTCTTGAATAAAAGAAGTGGCAGAGATATTCATAAAGCTCCTCTTGTTTTTTCTGAGAGAACAACACAATTTTTATTAATCCCCAAATTGGAATATTTTGGCTAAGACTCAGCATTAGGCTTTCCCACTCGGGAGTGGTGATAAGAATTTTTGTTTGGTTGATTGGTTTTATTTTTGTTTTTGTTTTCAAAAGAAACATGAATACTATCCACATTATTCTAGAAGAGTAGAAAGACCCAGTGGTTATTTCATTTATATGGGAAATTAATTGGTTCATACGATGCCCAGGTTTATTGGTAAATATTATCCATGAGAGGATCTGAGGGATGGTTTTTAAATAGTTTTGTGTTGGCTTAGATTTTCTACACTTATTATATTTAAGGTTCTTTTTTGTGGTTTTATTTATTTTTGAAATTTATTCATTTACTTATTAAATTCATTCATATTACATCTCAATTGTTATCCTATCCCTTCTATCCTCCCATTCCTCCCTCCCTCCCACTTTCACCCTATTCCCTTCTCCTATGACTATGACTGAGGGGGACCTCCTCCCCCTGTATATGATCATAGGGTACAAAGTCTTTTCTTGGTAGCCTGCTATCCTTCCCCTGAGTGCCACTGGGCTCTTAAATACTTCAAGCTCACTTCTAACCAACCGTCCAAAGGATGGAGAGAAAGAGTGTTAATAGGAAGGGGGGTTTGAGACCTGTTCAGACATAATTCCTTGGGCTAATACCAATCGGCACTGTCAAGATACCAGCAGTCCAATCCTATGGACAATACCAGTCATATGAATCTATAGTGGAGGCACAATCCAGAAGAAACTGTGAATTTCCGTTGAATCAGCATGAGTTAGTAGAAGTGGCCAGAGTCAGCTGGAGTACCATGAAAGATTCTTTCGAATGTTTCTCCTGCAAAGCAAAGACTAGAGAAGTAATGCTGGGCAGGGTAGCAGTGCAGAAACACTGTCACACTGCCCATGGGTTTCTATCATACCCTTCCCAACACCACAGGCCCTCTCACATGTCTGTTCTTAGCAAAACAGCACAAGCCTTCTCACAAGATCTCTTCCAGAAAAACATTATATGACATAACTGAGTCTTCAAAGAAACGAGAAACTTCTACTTCAGATTGGTATCTAGGGAAGTGTTCTGAGGAAGTGGGTAGCTCCCTCCACCATCAGTAAGCATCGCTTCATACACTGAGAATCTAAATATACAGATGTACCTGCCATTTGCCTGACTTCCTTAATTATGTGGAATCATTTCTCTCCTTCCCGTTGTGCTCAGCTTCCAAAATGCCCACAACCTACTTGCAACTACACTATTATCTGCCTTCAAAGTTACATCCTTCAAATTCTTCTTCCCCCAATCTTAGGTTTCTAACTCGAAACAGATTACTGTTGGAAATTGCAACATCTATATCTCCATAAGTAAAATTTTAATAATAAATGTATTTATATATAATATACATAAACCATAACTATACAATTGTTTGAAAAATGTAATTTGTTATGTTATAGTTTGGGGTAACTTAAATAATAGCCCCATAGTCCACAATTTGATTGTTACCTCCCAGTTCGTGGAATTGTTTGAGGGGCTTCAGAAGAGGGGCCTTATTGGGGAATGCATGCCTCTGGGGCCAGGTGTTGAGGTTACTCAAGCCACTCCCAGTGTGTATCTGTCTGCCTTCAAGACACATATTTTCATCTATTTCTGTTCTTGTGCTTTTGCTCTCCAATCAATGACTCTAACCTTAAGACAATGTAAGCTCCAAGTGAAATGTTTTATCTTAAAAGTTGCCTTTGGACATTTGAAAATGTTTTTTTTTTTTTTTTTAATGTCAATAGAAACTAATATGGAAGTTGGTATCAGGCAGTGGACTATTGCTTTGACAAGCCTGAAAATGCTATATTTTGGAGAAATGTGAAAAATATTGTGACATTGGACTAGGAAAGCCATCAATTACTGTAATCAAGGTTTAATGGGTCATTCTAATAGGAGCTCATGCTAAGACAATGTGGATGATGAAGGCATATTTCAAAAGGTTTAAGAGAGAAAAGCATATTTGCAATTGGACTAGTAACTATTTTTGTGATTTCTTTTTTCAAAGAACCTGCGTACTCTCTACCTCATTTCTAAGAATTGACTAGAGGCCAGATTGACAGAGGAGATTTCAAGACAGCCTAATATTGACTATGATGACTTTCTTAATCACCCTTAAGAAGGGCTACAATGAAAGAAGAGGAAGCAGAGCAAAAAATATTACAGCATGTACAGTTTGAAGTAAAAAAAAAAATATTAAAAATATAATGTTGGAGCAAAGGTTTGTACTGAAAGAGATGAGAAGATTAAAGAAAGGCCCATTCCAAATGGAATAAAGAAAGGGGTTCCTTCAGGGTAAAATGTAACTAGCTAAGCTTACACCTTATAAAAAGAAAAGGCCTGAGGAGTTTTTTACTCCTAAAAGCTACCTAATAGAAAGTTTATGTAAATGTGACTTATATGTACCAGGTGGCTCCATCCCAAGCAGGTAGTTAGACCTAGTAGTGTTGTCCACATGTTTCTGACTTTACAGTCATAAATTATACAAGAGGAACATTGCTGTAGAACTGTCCTCTATAGATTAGAAAAGCTGCTGAGGCCAAATGTGTGGCAGGATATTCCCTGCAGAGAGGTTGTGAGAGGCAGTTATATTTAGCTGTGAAATTAAAGTGGCTTCAAAATGCAACAGAACTGATGGACATATCTACTCTCAGAGGCTGTGTAAGAAGCACAGTGCCTGCACAGGTTTGTGCCAATCAGAGGTTCCATTGCTGAGAAGAGGGAGTGGAGGTCGCCTCCCTTACCAATAAGGTATATCAAATTGACAATTGCTTGCAAAGAAACAAAATAATGTTCTCCACTGGAGTCTCACTAACTATGTAAACAATACCTAAGTTTCAGCCGAATGGACAATAGGTCAACAAAACATCAAGTAATTGGTATTTTTAGAGATACCTATTGACTTGTTGTATGTTTTGTTTTTTGCTTGTTTGTAATGGTTTTGAGTTTTGTGCTTTTATGGTGCTTGCGTGCATGTGTATGTGAGTGTGTGTGTTGTGTGTGTATTGTGTGTTGTGTGTTTGTGTGTGTTTTCTGAGCTTTGTATATTCTCATTTGTTTTTATTTGAATGTTAGGTTTTTTGAGGGGTTGTTTTTTGTTGTTGTTTTTGTCTTTATTTTTTTAATTTTTTAATTTAAAGAAATTTTTACATATGCATTTATATTATTCCACATATAAGCAATAAACTATCTATATCAAGAATAACTATGACATAATCAGGAAATATATAAATGTTACATTCTTAATCGTTTGGCTATTTGTATTTGGCAGCCTTGAAGAATACGTCTTTCCTATCTTGGTGAGTCTAAAATTTTGAATGTAAATCAATCTCGATCACATCTTGTCATTATCAACTTAAAACACCTAGCTAGACCTAAAAACATCTTAACCCCTAAACAACCAAGCTTCATTGTAAAAGTGAGCTACCTGGTCTTCAACTCCATCAGAGACTTGAGAAGGAATAAAAGTGAATACCTGAGTATGCCTGGAGTGCAAGTTAATAGCTTTCCAAATGAGAAGATGACAAACACGGCTTTCTTCCTGAATAGTCACCCAAAACTCTCAATTATGTTGGAGCATCTACTTCAGCCTCTGGCCCAATATATCTGGAAAACAGGATCGAACTGGAAAGGTGAGAAGGTAGGGAGTCTCTGGGAGATGAGGGAAGGAAAATAATGATCAGAATATATTCTATGGATTTTCAGTTAAAAAAAGAAGAGAATGGACTATACTAGAGAACCCACACTGTTGGAAATCCCAGACCCATGTGACATTTTCAAAAGTTTGCTGCAGACAGGGAGTGAAATAAGCTCAAGCTTGTGGGAGAGTTGGAAGAATAGAGCCATCTTAAATGTTTGACTAAACAAGGAACTACAGCTTTGGGGGTTTTATTCTAAGCATGCCCCTTTCTTCTCTTTTGGAATGATAATGTATGCTCTGTTATACTGCATGCTATAATCATGTAATTTGCTTTGTAAAATTTGTATTACAGTGGCTTACCATCATGAAATTTTCTTGAGCATCAGACAAGCTTCAGATGTTGCATGTCTAAGCTGTATTGAAACTGAAATATTACAGGAACAGTTGAGGTTGAAAAATGCAGACTAATTATAAAACCACCAGCTCATAAGGACAAGGGAGTGGGACATAGGAGATGAATAAAATATTGTTGCCATAGGCTCATATAGTTGAATATTTATCCACCAGTTGATGGAACTCTTTGGAAGGATAAGGAAGTTGCCTTTCAGGGAAAGGAATGTAACTGGGACAGGCTTTGCCATGTTCAGTCTCCCGATAACCTCCCCGCCTCCCGTGCTCTCTCTCTCTCTCTCTCTTGTAACTTCTCAGCCTTTCTTACTGCCATTCCTCTGCTCTGTCATCATGGACTTTAAGCTTCTGAAAGCATAAATGCTTTCTTTTATACATTGCCTTGACCATGTATTTGTCACAACCATAGAAAATACGAATAAGGCATAGTTGAAATATATACACTTGGTCTTTCCAGGTCTAAATGGTTCTGGTTTTTTTTTTTTTTTTCATAAAGTGGGAAATGCACATTGTAAGAACAATTTTTCCCTAAAAGCAATACACCAATTTATTTGCTATGAAAAAGCAAAATATCATGTGACCATATAGCTTGATTGAAAGTTAGGAAGTTAATAAACTTGTGTTCTTGCTATTCTTCAATTGGTAACTAATTCCAGACATTTTCTTTCAGAGCTTTTCATGTAAATAAGCATTTTTGTCTGTGTCTTTTAATGCCAAGTGGATTTTTAGAATGTAAGGAGAAGCTTCTAAGTATGAATTCTTCAGGTCTCATAACACAGCCTCATCCTGGCCATCATTGTGTTTCATTATCATGACTAATTTTGCAAATTACGCATAGGTAATGTTATGTAATCAGGTGAAAATATTTGACTTATTATGTGTGATTGTTTTTTATAGTTTTACACATATTTGGGATAGGAACATATAAACAACACTTAAGTGTTTGAAATTAGGATTAAGCAAGATGGCAGATAACTCACACATGAGATAATACACTAGCATTTTCCTATTTTTTGCTTAGTTATATTATCTCTTATAAAATATCATCTCTAGAAAATATATATAAAGCATTTTTATTATTCAAATTCCCACATAATTTACATATCAATATTTTTGTTTCGATTTTTCCTTGTTTAATGAATATTCACAAAGTTAATCAAGAATTTATAGAAATAATTCAGGAAAATTCAGGCACATACTTATTTTTTGTTTTCAATAATCAAGACTTTTGCTAGCATTCTTTAATTTTGAAAAGTAATCAGTGAACTATTTATTTCTTACAGTATAACATGGCAGAGTTGAAGACTGGCTTAGAAATTTGTAAAAAATTTGGAATAACCTCACCAGCTTTTCGATCAATAGTAAGGGAAAGAGAGAATTTTATGCAGTAGAGAACATTGTGGCCTCTTTCAATTAGGTGTCTATTGAACAATCACGTCACCTTTCTTCTACCTTAGCAAGGTGATAACCAAATGATTCACTTGACCCCAACCTCAAAGACCAACATGCTGACAAGAAAAACTGAGAGAGGGCACACAGATCTCTTAATTCTACAAAAGCTACCTCAATGTTTCCAACAGAAAGAGATTTAACAACAACAGCAGCAAAGTAACCATGGCTTCAGAAATGTTGAGGTTATTTTAATTTAATAAATTCCCAAGATTTCTTTCTCATGAGTTCTTTTATATTTTAAAAGATTGGAAGGTTTTATCCAAGTTATAACTTCCAAGCACACAGTACTAGTAAAGACTGTGTTTTCAGTAGAACTTCTTCAATGATACCACTGAGTCAGAGACATGTTCTGTGTATTTCTTGTCAGTCCTGTATGTTAAATAAATGATGTTGGTTAATTATTTAGTATTTCACACTGTTTGTATTCCTCAGAAAGTGGATTACTATGTTTCTATACTTAGACAAACAGTTAACTAGAAAGGGAGGAAGAGTCTGATAATTACAGACATTGAAAACTCTGGGAAAAATGAAAAGGTAAAATATAGTCTCACTTTTTGAAATAAAAGCAATAAAAGTTGCTATTAAAATGTGCAAAATTTATCCTGTCTACAAGATGTACAGGGTAAAGATAGAACAAAGATTGAGGAAATGTCCAACCAATGTCTGGCCCAACCCAAGACACATCCTCTGCCAACCAATGACACTATTAACAATACTCTGCTATGCTTCAGATATGAGCCTATCTGAGTTGTCCTCTGATAGGCTCCACCCAACCGACCTTCGAAACAGATGCTGAGACTCATAGCCAAACATTGGGAGATGCTTAGGGAGTCTTGTGGAAAAGTGGGTGGGTGAACAGGACCTAGAAGTGACAAGAGCACCACAAGAAGACCAACAGAGGCGACTAATCAGGGCCCAGAGGGGCTTGCTGAGACTGAAGCATCAATCAAGGACTATGCATAGATTGGACCTAGGCCCACTACACACATGTAGCCAATGGGCAGCTCAGGCTTCATGTGGGTCCTCTAGTACAGGGAACGAGGCGGTCCCTGACATGGACTCTGTTGCCACCTTTTTGATAACTTCCCCTTGGGATGACCGTCTTGCCAAGCTAAAAAGGAAGAGGACAAGCTCAGTCCTAATGTGACTTGATGAGCTGGGGTGAGTGGGAAAAGGAGCTCCCCTTTTCTGAGGAATAGAGGAGAAGAGATGGAGGAGGAGTTAAAGTGGGCTGGGAGGTAAAGAAAGGGTTATGATGAGAATGGAAAAAGAAAGAAAGAAAAAAGAAAGAAAAGAGAAAGAAAGAAAGAAAGAAAGGAAAAGAAAATTATTTTGGGTCTCAATTTTCTGTACTCATTTTACTTTGATATTAGCATGCTGTCATTGTGAGGATTTCTCTTGCTATGATTAAAAAAAAATGACCAAAAGCAGCTTGATAAGGAAAGGTTTACTTTTTCACATATCTATCAAGTCACTGTCCATCACAAGAATTAGCTTTGAGGCTGGAATGATACAGACACTATAGAGGAGTGCTGCTTTCTTGCATTCTCCACAAGGCTTGCCCATTCAGCTTTCTTATATAGTTCTGAACCACTTGGTCAGGGATGGCATCAACTGAAACAGGAGGGACCCTTTCACAGCAATTGCTAAATAAGAAAATTTGCTACAGGGTTTCCCACAAGTCAATTATTCCAAAATAATCCTAACATATATCAAGGTAAAATAAATCTAGCAAGCACACATGTGGATATATATTATAGAGATAAAGATTTGTTAATAACGTTTTTCTTTTCATCCTTCTCTTCCTCTCTCCTCCCTTCCTTCCTGTCTACATGCTTATCTCACTCTCTCTCATTCCCATCTTTTATTCATTTATTCTCTTCCAAAAATACTAAAAATGAGTAAATAATTCTATTTCCCTTAGGATGATAATTGGACTTAAAAGGTGTGTCTCCCCAGTGCATAGATTCAAATGAACCATCTCTTTGTGTTGCTAAATTCTAGAGATTATGTAGCACATCTGAATATTCTGAGATTAAGCAATAAAAGCATTCCATTTGCATATAAGGACTTTCAGAAAGTTCCTTTACTTCATAAACAGTGGCAAGGTATTCTTTTATTCCTTGGCTGAGGCCAAGGAGATGAGAGAGAGCATTGCAAGAAGGTAGTAAGGCAGCAGCCAAAGGCAAGACTACAGTGTCCTGACTCAAGGTCCAGGTCCCTGAAGGATCAAGGTAATCTTGTTCCATAGTAATCAAAAGGCTAAACTCTTCTTGTGTATGGATTTTTAAAGAATTTTGCTCATAAAAACTTAATTAACTGATTCTCTGTCAGTTATGTTAGAAGATAAGCATGGTCTATGTATGGTATCTGGAGCGTTTAAGTGACCAAAATGAGACTTTATCTCAAACACATAAAATAAAGTAAACAAGCAAAAAGACTGCTGTCTTTTAAGAAGAGTTATTTTTTTTAAACTGGCAGTGAGATTTGACAAGAAAAGAATTGATTTACTTTATCAGAAAGTTAGTCCTACTTTTTGTTGAATTTGAACATCCCAATTATAAGAATTATGGTTTTTAAACTAGTTACTCTTTTCCAAATTATGTGTAATTAAACACAAATTATATATCATAATTTTATTTAAATACAAATTCTCTTAGCCGTTTCAGTCAATTAAAAACTGACTTTCAAGTTGTCTGTTAAATAATTTGAATCTCTACTTACACATATTTTCTATATATTGGTTTACATTATTCTTATTTTGTGGAGACTAACACAAATGTTCAGTATCTGTGACAAAGGTAGAACAAAAGACAATAACCAAGTAGCATAGAGAAAGAAAATTGATTTATAATTGATAATACAGATAAAAAACAATTGCAATTATCTCAAAATATACTTTTGGTACAATTTTTAATAATGAACACTAAAACACTTACAAATGAGTGTGTTCTATAACAGATCGAAGAAAATTATAATAATCTTCCTACATTTAAAATTTTTAAATATTATGAATACCTTATGTTAAAATATTATCAAGTATTTACAAAGGTTATTCTATCTTTGATTCAATGATTAAATGAATATGAAATGAACATTCTTGTGAATACAATATAGATATATTATAAACCCTTATGTAAATGCCTTAGTATCAGTAAACATTTGAATAAGCTTCTTAGGGACAGAAACCTAATTTCTAATATTGTCTAAAGCAATAAGTCATGATATCATATTCCTGTGTGTTTTTGGCTGGTTCATATGTGAGCTTGAGCAGTAGGAAAATACTGTTTATCCTGTAGTTTATAAGTACAGGGATTTAGATAGTGGTTTGTGTATCCTTCTGTTACATATAAAAACAGGGTATCATCTAGGGGATTGAAAAGTCATGTGGCCTTGCAATAAGTGGTTTCCTGGACACAGATGGAATTCAGATTTCTGAACTTCACTGTTTTTAGGAGCACATAACTCAGGTAAAGGTCAATATTGTCAGCTCTCATTGCTTTTATTTTAGTCTCTGAAATGCCACAGAATTTCTCAAAAGGAATGGAGAAAATATGCATTCTTGTGCTGAAGAGTAGAAAAATGAAAGCAAGGGGTATTCTGATGGAGGTAGGGTGTTTACAGGGTTGTGCTATGATCAGGACTTAAACACCCCTCAGGGGACAAGGAATGAGAAAATGCTTCATTTCTAAGCAAAACAGAGATTTCAATCAATAGTCCTGATTAACTATTAAAGATAAAATGTGTGTGTGCCTCTATGTGTGTGTATATGTGTGTTTCAGTGTCACAACTAATATTTGGTGTGTTCTCCTATTTTCTGGGATTGTAATAATCTTGCCATTTAAAGCACATATGATTAGGATTTGTAGAGAAGACAGATATGTTCGATGATGGTACTCTATTATTCCTATTTCTTCAGCAAAAGTCTTTGATTCAAGGTTTACACACAGATTAGAAGAGATTTTTTTATTTATTTGGTTTGGTTTGGGCTTGGTTTTTATTGTTGTTGTTTTGCTTTTTTGACAGTTGTTGGATTGAGAGAAATAGACAAAAGGGGACACATTAAAGTGACTAAAAGAATAAAAACCGTCAGGATAATATAATTTAAGCAATCATAGTATTTCAGCAAGTTTTCAGTAGAAAGATGATGATATATTGTTGGGTAATATGAGTTTATTTTAACAACGGACTAATTGATAGATCTGCCACCACAGTGAAAGGAGACTCTTAAACATGAAGAGGTTAGTTATAAGACCTACTACTAAACATAAAGACAGAGGTCCTGATGTTGAAAGCCTGCCAGTCATACCAAAACACATCCAAATATCAAGGGATGTTTCTAGAGTAGACAAGAGGATAAAAAACATCCTAATCACGTTCTTCTGCCCTGTCCCTGTCACCTCACTCTCTTCATCATGTAATTATCAGGCAAGCATCCTTCTTGATGAACATGTCAGATATATCTTTTGTTTCTTTATTACAAATGAGAGTCTTGTGGAATCTGCTGCCAGAATATCTTCAATCCATCATTGTTACAACTTTCTAAAGATGTTTATAAACATCTAAAATAAATGAAAGGTGAATAATTTTACTATTTCTTATTGAGATAAAATAAAACTCTAACTTCACACAGTATAAGATATACTGTGCTGTGAGCCAAATGAGTGAACATTGTTTAGAACACAGAATTAGATTGTCCTAAATACAATGATTTCATATAGAAGCAACTTTATGAAGGCTGCAGATTTGAGCAAATGTCAAAGCTCAAGAAAATAACCAAATATATTGGTGTAAGCAGCAGTTACATGGGTTATAGGAATGTTCTGAAAAGTTCTGAAACAATTGCTACCTCATGTCATTCTTAATCCACCTATTAATAAGCTAAATTAATGAAGTATAAAAGTTTTTTTACCTGAAGTTGAAAGTAAAGCTGTAATAAATGAGTATTAAAGTATTAAAAATGTCTCAAGATTAGTTTGGTTTTATTCCTATAGAATTCCATCTCCCCCAAATCAAAAAGATTTTATCAGTTAATTATCTAGATAGAACCTTAAGAGTGGTATGTTTCTTTATTGAGGAAAGGACTTCAGTTTATACTATGTGCTACAGATTGCATTTTATACTTTACAACTCAATTTTTCATGAACCATGCTATCATAGTAATTTTTACTCCATAAAAGCTTTATTTGATATCAAGGAAGGTAACCAAATCTGGCTTTTTATTTTGTTTCATTGACAGGCATACCCACTTCCCTGCTACCAATCTGTCATGAGTTTCTTTTGTTTCTATGAGTTTTTTAAATATTACTATTAAACTTGTTCCTTGACAATATCATACACACATGCAATGCATTCTGATTACTTTCACACATGTTCTTTCTTATCTCCTTCCACACCTGTCAGAGTACCCTGCTCCCTGCAAATCCTTTGCTACATTCGTACTGAATTTAAAAAAGGCCATCTTTGTGGCCATGGCTTTGCAATTTTGCATTGGAAACTGATGGATTCAAAAGTGTGTATACAACTAAAGAAAATCAACTATATGACCCTTTCCCCTGTCTGTGAACATATTTTGAAAGGGTCAGTCTTGTGCAGGTCCAGAAGAGATAACTGCAGCTATTGTGAAATCATGATTATGATTGCTGTGCCATGCCCAGAAGAGAGCAAGCTGTCTGATTTGGGGCTCTTACTTTTATTTCATTTCTTCTTTCTTGATGTTTTCTGAATGTTAAAAGGAGAGATATGGTAGTCTTATTTAGGGCTAAGCTTCTAACTGTCATTGTTAGCAATATTTTGAGCAGTCATGGACTTGTGCATTTACTATATCATTGCAAAGAAAATGTTATTTGTTTAATATTAAGGGTAACATTTGACTGTGGGTAGAAAGAGATATTTAGAAGGTACATTAAAATATGTATGTGCCACCAATATTGAGTCAGAACATGTGTTTAGACAGATCGTAGGCCTTAGGAGAGAGTATATTACTAATAATCTTGTAATGGCACATGGTAATACTGGAAATCTTATGGCATCTTGTAAGAACTATAGTATAAATCTCTTACATTTCTCAAATCTCATTAGAGATCTTTCTTTCCTTTCCTTTCCTCTCCTTTCCTCCTCTTCTCTCCTCTCCTCTTCTCTCCTTCCCTCTCCTCTTCTTTTTCTTTTCTTTTCTTCATTTTCTTTTCCTGGCAGTATATTGTAATTAACTCAGATACCCATATATCATCAAGGTACAGAGAGTAAGAAAGTGGTAAGTGCTCAGCTAAAAACATTTGTATCGCACTCCATCCTCCCAAGGCTCAGGCATCATTGTTAAAGAGGAGACTGTTAAATTTTAAGAAGTAAATGCTATTGATAACTAGAGGAAACAATGATTTACTGGCACCATAAGGCAGTTGTTCATATGAATATTAAGCAGTTGAGACAGTATGCATAAGGCCAATAGTCCTCCTCATTTCAAGCCTGACAAAATTCCAGTATGAAGGGTAGCAATGAACATGAAGTTCTATCTCTAAATGACACGTTAATGGCAACTGATGGTTTCTAGTAGGGGGAGGGTAAGTTTGTCTGTGGTTGGTTGGTTGGTTTCTTTTCTAAGAATTTGGCATTTGGATAGTTGTTCCTGCTCTAACTGAAGGCTACACATCTTGGAGTGTGGTGGAAGCACCAGCTGCATTTGATGGTTGGGTATGGGGAAACTGGTAAAACTGGGCAGAGTGAAGAGGCTGATTATGATAAAAACTTATCATATGAAACTCTGGCAGCCATTCAAAACTAGCTGGAACCAACAAAACTATTATCATTCCCTTCCTGTCATTTCTTTTCTTTTTTTTAATTTTTTTTTATTATTTATACTTGTTTCATCTCAATGATTATCCCATCCCTTGTATCCTCCCATTCTTCCCTCCCTCCCATTTTCCCATTATTCCCCTCCCCTATGACTGTTCCTGAGGGGGATTACCTCCCCCTGTATATGCTCATAGGGTATCAAGTCTCTTCTTGGTAACCTGCTGTCCTTCCTCTGAGTGCCACCAGGTCTTCCCCTCCAGGAGACATGGTCAAATGTGATGCACCAGACTACGTGAGAAAGTCATATCCCACTCTCCACTCAACTGTGGAGTATGTTCTGACCATTGGCTAGATCTAGGTAGGGGTTTAAAGTTTACCACCTGTATTGTCCTTGGCTGGTGCCTTAGTTTGAGCGGGACCCCTGGGCCCAAATCTGCCTATCATAGTGTTCTACTTGTAGGTTTCTAGGACCCTTTGGATCCTTCTACTTTGCTATTCTTCCTTGCTTCTCTCATTTAGAGTCTCAATAGGATGTCCTCCCCTCTGTCCCAGTTTCCTGGTAAGTGAAGGCTTTCATGGGACATGCCCCTTGGGCTAGGATGCAGATATAAGTGAGTATATACCATTTGAGTCTTTCTGCTTCTGGGTTAACTCACTCATTATGATCATTTCTAGCTCAACCCATTTATCCACAAATTTCGGGAATTCCTTGTTTTTAATAGCTGAGTAGTATTCCATAGTGTATATGTACCACAGTTTCTTTATCCATTCTTCTACTGAGGGACACTTAGGCTGTTTCCATGTTCTGGCTATTATGAATAAGGCTGCTATGAACATGGTTGAGCAAATTTTCTTGTTGTGTGCTGGAGCATCTTCTGGGTATATTCCAAGGAGTGGAATAGCTGGGTCTTGAGGAAGCCCTATTCCCATTTTTTCTGAGATAGCACCAGATAGATTTCCAAAGTGGCTGTACTAGTTTGCATTCCCACCAGCAATGAAGGAGTGTTCCTCTCTCCCCACATCCTTGCCAGCATGTCAAGAAATTAAACACCACCAAACCAAATAATCCAATTGAGAAATGGGGTTTGGAACTAAACAGAGAATTCTCAACAGAGGAATATCAAATGGCTGAGAAACACTTAAAGAAATGCTCAACCTCCTTAGTCATCAGGAAATGCAAATCAAAACAACTCTGAGATTCCATCTTACACCCATCAGAATGGCTAAGATCAAAAATTCATTCTAATAATATTTTTGTATACTAGACTCCATTAGTGCTCTATTCTCCTAATGTACTATAGCCCATGCCACATCTGAAAATCCAGTATACATAGAGAAAAAGAGAGTAAACTATTCTAGAAAATTCCTAAACTCTTCCAGGAATCTTCTACATTTTTTTCTCAGTACCCTAAATTATGGGCTGGATATGTTTTGATAATTCCTTACTCTCTACTCCAGTGTATTCATACTTATTGTGATATACTTCCTCAAAATTTCTTACTTTTTTATTTTTTATACTTTGACAGAAACAACATAGAAACATATGGTAGATAACCCTAAGTAGCTACTATGTTGGAACCATTATAGACTTAACCAATTGTAGTACTGCTCTCAAAAAGGTAAGAGATCCAGAGGGAGTTAAAATAGAAAATTGGAGGATATTGTCATTTTCATGAAAAAGCCAACATAGGCTCATTCCTATTCTAAATCTTTCCCAGTTGGTAGATTGTCTGAAAAGGAGTAGGAGGTATGGTCTTGTTGGAGGAGGTGTGTCACTGAGGATAGGACTTATGTTTTCCAAAAACTTGAACCATTCCCAGCTCTCACTTGCTGCTTCATACTTGCAAATCAAGAAGAATTCAAAATATAGAAATAGTCATCAGCTATATCTGCCACTTGACTTTGCTCTGCCATCATCATCTCTAATCCTGTGAACTTTAAATCCCAAATAAATTAATTTTTAAAATATATATTTCTTACTTATGGTGTTTCTTTTCGCAGCAATAGAAAACTATGCTCAGAGATAGTGTAAAATACAATATATATTCATTAAATTCTTTTTTTTTTTTGTTTCCACTGAACTTTTATTCTGTATTACAATATGTTTTTTTTATTAATTTATTCTTGTTACATCTCAATGTTTATCCCATCCCTTGTATCCTCCCATTCCTCCCCCCCCCCATTTTCCCATTACTCCCCTCCCCTATGACTGTTCCTGAGGGGGATTACGTCCCCCTATATATTCTCATAGGGTATCAAGTCTCTTCTTGGCTACTTGCTGTCCTTCCTCTGAGTGCCACCAGGTCTCCCCCTCCAGGGGACATGGTCAAATGTGAGGCACCAGAACACGTGAGAAAGTCGTATCACACTCTCCACTCAACTGTGGAGAATATTCTGACCATTGGCTAGATCTGGGAAGGGGTTTAAAGTTTACCTCCTGTATTGTCCTTGGCTGGTGCCTTAGTTTGAGCGGGACCCCTGGGCCCAAATCTGCCTATCATATTGTTCTACTTGTAGATTTCTAGGACCCTCTGGATCCTTTTATTTTGCTGTTCTCCCATGCGTCTCTCATTTAGAGTCCCAATATACCCAGAAGATGCTCCAGCACACAACAAGAAAATTTGCTCAACCATGTTCATAGCAGCCTTATTCATAATAGCCAGAACATGGAAACAGCCTAAGTGTCCCTCAGTAGAAGAGTGGATAAAGAAACTGTGGTACATATACACTATGGAATACTACTCAGCTATTAAAAACAAGGAATTCCCGAAATTTGTGGATAAATGGATTGAGCTAGAAATGATCATAATGAGTGAGTTAACCCAGAAGCAGAAAGACTCAAATGGTATATACTCACTTATATCTGCATACTAGCCCAAGGGGCATGTCCCACAAAAGCCTTCACTTACCAGGAAACTGGGACAGAGGGGAAGGCATCCTATTAAATTCTTAAAAAATATGTAACAGTATTAAAATAAAAAGGATTATTTGTGAAATTTTGTCTTAATATGTGAAGTTTTGCCTCTAAATAATTTCCTTCAAAGGCCTTTCAAAGAAATTCTTCCACTGAATAATGTAAAAATACCAATAACAAATGTATATGCAAAAAATAATAAATGTTTAATTAATAAAAAAGAAAGGAAAAATATCAACAACAGCAAAAATAATCTTTATGCACTTCCCTTTCACAGAAGTTTATTGTCCAATCTTAATCACCATTTATGCTTTTGTTATATTGTCAATATTAAGCCCTTTTTTCTTCATTAGATCTTTATGCACTTCCCTTTCACAGAAGTTTAGTGTCCAATCTTAATCACCATTTATGCTTTTGTTATGTAATCATTCCATGTCTTCCTTTGAGGAACAAAAAAAAAAAAAAAAACTGCTTGTCTTTTATTACACATTTTCCATTACTACAGACACAATATTTTCCTATGAAATGGTAGAACAAAAAGCAAGTATTTGTTAAATAGATGTATGGAATAATTAATTGCATACTCGATTCTTAAAAGAACTCTAAGCTATTCCATAAGTGACATGTCAAGGCACTGGGGACAACCTGCATTTTAATGCTGCCAACATTTCTCTCTGTGTAGCAAACAGATTGAATTTGGCTCTGCTTCAGGAGACCACTTGCCCATGCAAATGTATAGCTTAAATATCACGGTGAGGTAAACAGCTCCACTACTCTGAATGATAGTGTGAAATATTGTCTTAGTTAGGACCATTTTCCAAGGAGCAAACCTGGAGAGTTACGGGATGGAGTAGCAATGCTAGACTCACATCTTTCATCTTATTCTACTAGGTCAAGCAGAAGACAAAGCTGTGATCTGGACTCCAAGGCTTTCAGTAAAAAATGAATTCCCGCCTGAAACAGAGTTTAAAAACAGAAGAATGGAGTTAGTTGCTTGTATCTAGGAGGCAATGTAAGTCGAAAGGCAGGTAGAATCAGCTACGTTTTCTTGTTTTTTGTTTTTTGTTTTTGTTTTGTTTTGTTTTTTTTTTTTTTTGATAATTTGAAGTCAATATTAAGCCCTTTTTTCTTCATTAGATTTAAATTGATGTATCACAATTATTCTCAATTCAGATATAGAAAAGCTCATGGATTCTTACTGATATTTCCTCACGTGTCCTTGTAGAAGTCTAATATACTATTGGTCTATTAGAGTCTTCCCCTGGGTTTTGTTGATAGAGTGTCAGACATCAACTTTAGATGCAGAATCTGCTACTTCCCAAGTTTAGATTCTTGACTTCTTAAGAACCTAATTAATATAATTTTTTATTTAATACATTTTCCATTTCAACATGGGGATTATTTCAAGTATGAAAAAGACAAAGATAAGGGCTGAGTAGATGATGGTTTAGTAGTCAATGGTTAAGAACGTTTTCTTTCATTGCGTACCACCTGTGACATGTTCATAGAACTAACATGGTCACTCACAACTTAACTAACATTCCAGAGGATAGGAGGATACACGTTTTTGGCTTTTGGGACATTACATACATCTTAAGTCCACACGTACAGGCAGACAAACATTCATAAGCATAAAAAAATTTAACCCATCCACTATGGTGCTGGGATCCACTTAGTGGGTAGAAGGCCACCATTGCATACCAGAGGCTCTGAGTCTTTTCCCTAACAACTCTAAATCCAGACTAGAGGCACACAGGACTGTAATTGCAGATACTTTATAGTGGGATTTTGGAAAATCGGAAGTTCAAGATCAACTCTGGCACAACTGGGATGCATCAGATCCTATCTAAAAACACTATGCTGTATTTTCTTGATAAGTTGTTGTTAACGGAAGGCATGCCGTTGGCTTATAAGTCTATAAAAATATACATAGAAAGTGCAAACATTTACTTTATTTTATCATTCCATTCAGCATTTAACATCATCAAAAAAATAATTTGTAGTAATTGTTTTCCATTATTTAATTACTAGAAACTCTTAGTCATCGCATCTAATTCAACAAAAGAGAATATAAAAATTATAGTGAATTTATTTTTTTCTATTTTCATTATTTTATTTTTTGTTTGAGATACTATTCATTCAAATGTGGATGATTTCAAGATGTTTCTAAGATTCTTATATTTTCATCCTCATAGTTAAGAAAAATCCTTTTAGAAATAAATCACATCATAAACTGACTTACTATAAAAGATGAACTTTTATCTTCCATTTACAATCAAATTATGAATGTTTATCTTAGTCCTTTACTCTGTTTTCTGTTACTAAAACTGAATACCACAGATTGTATAATTTTTGAAAAGTAAATTCATATTTAACTGAGTATTCTGAATGCCAGTAATTTTAAGATGAAGAGACTTCATTTTGTGAAAAGCATTCTTACTAGCAAAGGAAAATGTCTCATTCAAGGCATCATTGATTATCATATAGGGAGAAGGGTACTCACAAAAAGACATAGCCAAACTGCCTGTTCTAACAGACTGACTCCGAACAAGTCATTAACCCATGAATCTATTCATCTCTGAATGATTTAATCAATTTGTGAGGGCAAAGATCTGGTGACCTAATTACATCTTAACTGTTCCACCTAGTCTCACCTCTTAATAAATCACAATGGGATTAAAGTTCAGCAGGCATTCTGAGAAGCTATTTAAATCAGGTTCTTGATTCCAGTCCTTTTAGGTTGGAACTTCAGAATTTGTATTGGTCTCATAACACTCTCTTTTACATTTCCTACAATATTTCTACCATGCACTATACATATTATTTTATATAGAGTGATATCTCTATACTTGTATTTTCTTAATTTATGGCACGATGGACATTTATGTCTAGTTACTGTATTTTATTTCCTACCTAGCAGGTAGCTCTTAAAGCAACCTCTTTGATCCTCTTTCAAACATTGGCCACTCAACATTTCACCATTAGTTTGCCCTCAGTTGAAATTCTCATACTGCAATTATCATTCTTCTGTTTTCCTTCAGGAATCAATGTATCCATCATTAATTAAGCCGCTCATTGCCCCATCCATTGCTATACATTCTACCAATCTTTTATTAATTACCTTCATTTTCAATACCATTTGGAATAAATGTGTGTATATATAATTTATTTCATGCAATTAACTCATATAGTTATGAGATCTAATTACAGCAGGGAATTAGAGACCTGAGAGAGACAATTGTGTAATTGGAACTTTCAGAGATTTTCAATAGCCAGATCTGATGGCATGGTTGCAATTTGCAGACAGAAAACCTAGGAAGAAATAGTGGTCCAATTTTTGCAAAGAAGCAAACAAAATCCAAATTCTCAAATCTGGACACCAAGTGGGAAAAAATCTATTTCTACCCAGATGGGTCATGTTTTGGCTTATTGAGACACTGTGCTGATTGGACAAGGTCTACCAATACTATATGGAATAATGTGTTTTTCCTCATGAACCAATTTAATTTTTAAGCCTTATGGAAGGAAAAAGAATAAGATTTGTTGAGTATTTGGCCACCTAACAAAGTAAGCATAATTCAACAGATAAATCTGATAAAATAAACTGTCCAGAATGTAAATTATTTACTATTACCATGCACAAAACGACATCATTATGCTTTAATACATTCTTATCATATGAGTTAACAAATTCAGAAAGATGAAAGATCTTAATATATATGCATATATACTCATATATAAATTTAGATGTACTTGAGGTGCTTTTTAAAAAAATTGTAATGAATATGTGTTAAATGGTCTGAACAAATTTGGACCAATTCAGCCGCCATTTATATTTCTTAGTATAATTCATGTACATTAATAAGAAGTACAATTTTATCTTCACCTTTCACTTCTTTCTTGTGATTTTGTCTTTAAGTAAAATCTACATAAACTGTATGAGTATTTGTAATAATAGAATGACATGTAGATTTTTTTGGTTTATTGAGACAGAGTTTCTCTGTGTATCCTTGCCTGTCCTGGACTCACTTTATAGACAAGGCTGGCTCAAACTCAAAGAGATCCACATGCTTCTTACTGCTAGAGCACTGACATCCCAGGAATACACCACCATGCCCAGCTTGATCATTTCTTATTTGACAAGGTATGATTTATATTACCATTTATTCATTATTGCAACACTGATGCCCATAATGTGTTGAGATGAAAGGGTGTAGCATATTGTTTAAATGGATCTGCAATATCCTCCCAAATGACTGACATATTATTTACTTTCTAGACATTTTTACTTTATCTTTCGAACCTGACCTAATTTCTTATTTTGATATTCTGGAAATTACAGCACCAGAGGTATCCTTCGATAACTCTTATATATTATAAGAGGTATTCTAAATCTTTAGGAGATGCGTTCACAGATTTCAGAAAACAAAATGAAACATACAAATATGTACTCTTGTTGGCATATGCTTCATGTCCAAATCTTCAAGAAGTGGATATATCTGCTTCTCCAGATCTAAGATGCATAGTAAAAAATATGTAAGAATATAGAAGTGCAGTTGTTCAATGAAAATTTTTCAACATTTTAAATTTTAGATAATATTGACTTTTCTTATACAGTTTTTGAACTGATTGAAATGTGTGTTCTTATTTCAGTTTTGTCATCTTCAGTTATTAATACTTAAGACTATACTGGAGTGCAGTAAATTTCGAACCCCTACCTAGATCTAGCCAATGGACAGGACGTTCTTCACACTTGAGTGGAGAGTGGGGTCTGCCTTTCACACGAACTCTGGTGCCCCATATATGACCACATCCCCTGTTTGGGGAGACCTGGTGGCACTCAGAGGAAGGACAGCAGGTTGCCAAGAAGAGACTTGATACCCTATGAGCATATACAGGGGGAGGTAATCCCCCTCAGGAACAGTCATAGGGGAGGGGAGTAAGGGGAAAATGGGAGGGAGGGAGGAATGGGAGGATACAAGGGATGGGATAAACATTGAGATGTAATATGAATAAATTAATAAAAGATTTTTAAAAAAAAGAGTATACTGGAGTATTAATTACTGGAAATGTATTGCTTTTTGTTACTTTTTAAAATTATTACTTTTTATTGAAACTATGCCCACTATAATATATTTCAAAGGAAATAATTATTGGAGGGTAATAATTACCATTAATAAAACAACTGTACCACGTGATGGCCACCAAAGTCATATACCCTCTTGACGTAAAGAAATCAGAATAAGTGTAGTGCAATTATCAAGCCCAAGCCTTCATACTTGTGAGATGCTGCATTAAGTTACCGCCTTTTTAAGTCACTGATATAGAGAGACCTTGGATAATAAGTATTACCATTCATAATGAATGTATAGATAATTACTTTGAAATTCCACATTTTAAGAAAGAAAGCAGTTAAAAATTGTTTCACTGTGTATGTATTCAACTGTTTCATGGTAGTGAGCTCTATATGAACATTTTAGAATAATATTTTCCCAAGGTGTTTATTATATCTAGGCCATGATGTACTTGAAATAACAGTTTTGTATTTTTAGTCAATTGGTTATTTCCTGCTTTCATTTACTGGAAGGCGTAAACTGCAGTTCTAATAACATGTCACTCCCTAAGGGGACACTGTGATACCTTTGCACCTCATGGTGTTTTTCCATGATGTTTTTAGACTCCATGTTCCATTGCTTATTTGTCACCAGTAGAAACTAATTGGTCCTATGAGAACAACAAAATATTTGCTTGTGATAATTTTGAATTGTTACATTAAATGACTCAATGAAAAGACATGATAGTACCAATCACTGCTTTGGTCAGTATCTTACAAAAACTGTGAAGACATCAAAGTTTAATTTGTACAGCACCTTCAGCTAAGCCAGCTCTCTCTCTCTCTCTCTCTCTCTCTCTCTCTCTCTCTCTCTCTCTCTCTCTCTCTCTCTCTCTCTCTGCCCATGTACTGTGTTCTCAGAGAGTCATACTCTCCTAATCCAACTGAGTGTTACCTCTTCATTCTTCTTTGCTTTATCAATGATGACAGAGATATTTAATTTAGAGTTCACAGTATCAGAATCAATAGTAAACAGAACAGTGGTAATGAAGATCAAGGTAGATTTGCATAATGATGGCCAAGGGGTCTAATCAGGATATTTTACAGAAGAAGTGGAGTATTCAGAGATGAATAAGTGAGTTATTTGTTGGAAAATTCACATACATCCATATCATAGAAATTATATTGCCTTTACCTAAGATTATCACAGAAGCCCATTGGTGAGGGTTAGCGAAGTCAGATTGAGAGAGTGTAGAATCACCTGGAAAATGGGCCTCTGGCCATACCCGTGAAGACTTATCTTGATTGCATTGTTAATGTGAGAATACCTGAGCACTATGCGTGCTCAATAAGCAGTATTCCTGCAACCCAGTATTCCCGAGTTGTATAAATGGAGATAGGCAGTGAAAAGCATGTTCTTACTGTACTCTGTTTCTGACTGTAGATTTGATAGAACCAGCTACTTCAAGCTTTTGAAACCTTGAACCATGGGTTAGAATAGATTTTTTCTTTCATAAGTTGCTTTAGTTGTGTATTTTTCTACATATTTCATCTTTATAGTATTAGAAAAGAATAACATACATACTATATAGCATATTGGTCTTTAAATTATTAATAGCATGATGTATGAAATATCATAATATAAATGAGAATAAAATTAGTCAAGATATAATTTTTATTTCATTTAATAGCATTGTTTATACAATATTAGACGAGAGCCATCATGTGAGTCTAAATGTTCCCTACTCAACTACACACATTGCACTTATGTATTCGGTTGAAAATATGTCATAATTCAGTCCTATTTTATTATAAAGTCAAATGATATGCAATTAGTGCTGAAGCAACATTACTAACAACTAACACGTTTTCTATAAATGAACTATATGTCCTTTATTCACCTGTTTTTTACCGTATAGTATTGGCACATTAGTAAGCAATATAAGTAAAACTAATCACTTTATTCTATAAATGCTTGGCTAAAACTTTCAGAAATAAAATTTCACCATTTAAAATATAAATATTTGTGGGCTCACAATGTAGCTCAGTAACACATGCTTGTCTGGCATGCTAGGTACCCTAGATTTGATCCATAGTAACACAAACATACACACACACATACACACACACACATACACACACACAGAGTGATTTCAAGTCTTATAAAATTGCATACACTATTTTTATGTATTTTTATATCAAAGTATACTTTCATGTTATATACCTTTTATGTAGGGGTGAATCTTCATCCATTTGTCCACAAATTTTAGGATTTCCTTGTTTTTAATTGCTGAGTAGTATTCCATAGTGTAAATGTACCACAGTTTCTTTATTTATTCTTTGAGGGACATTTAGACTGTTTCCAGGTTCTGGCTATTTGAAAAAGGCTGCTATGAATATGGTTGAACATATGTCCTTGTTGTGTGGTGGAGCATTTTCTGGGTATATTCCAAGGCGTGGAATAGCTGGGTCTTGAGGAAGCCCTATTCTCAGTCTTCTGAGAAAGCGCCAGATAGATTTCCAAAGTGGTTGTACCAGTTTGCATTCCCACCAGCAACGAAGGAGTGTTCCTCTTTCTCCACATCATTGTTAACATGTGGTTGTCACTTGAATTTTTGATCTTAGCCATTCTGAAGGGTGTAAGATGAATTTCACAGTCATTCGATATTCCTCTGTTGAGAATTTTCAGTTTAGTTCTGAGACCCATTCTCAATTGGGTTATTTGGTTTGGTGGTGTTTAATTTCTTGAGTTCTTTATGTATTTTGGATATTAGACCTTTGCCAGATGTAGGATTGGTGAAGATCTTTTCCCAATCTGTAGGCTGTTGCTTTGTTTTGTTGACAGTGTCTCCTGCCTTACAGGAGCCTCTCAGCCTAAAAATGATCATAATGAGTGAGTTAACCCAGAAGCCAAAAGACTCACATATTACATACACTCTTGTAATTGGTCACTAGCCCAAAAGGCATGTTCCACAGTAGTCTTCACTTACCAGGAGATTGGGATAGATGTGAGGACATCCTACTGAGACCCTAGGTAAGAGAAATATAAGAGATGGGGAAATAGAATTACCCAGGAAGGTCCTAGAAACTACAAGAATATCATCTTGACAGGTGGATCGGGGTCCAGGGGGGTCTACTCACACTATTGCACTAACCAAGCACACTATAAGTAGTAAACATTGAACACCTACTCTTATCTACTCAACTGACAGGACATTCTCCTCAGTTATGTGGAGAGCAGGGACTGACTCTGACATGAACCATGGTGCCCCATATTTGACCACCTCTTTTTAGTGGGGAGGCGTAATGGCACTCAAAGAAAGAATAAGCAGGCTATCAAGATGAGACTTGATAGCCTATGACCATCTAGTGGGGGAAGATGTCCCCCTCCGTCTTTGACCTAGGGCGGGGATAGGGTGAAAGCTGGAAGGAGGGAGAAACGGGAGGCTACAAGTGATGGGATAATAATTTAGTTATAATCTGAATAAATTAATAAACAAAATTAAAAAGGGGGAATCTTCACTAAATATTGCCCTGTTGCTAAAAGATTATTAATATGAAATCCCAAGCAAAAATCACTTGGCACCTAGTCCTGAATTGGATACCCAACTGGATGATCACAACTCTGGAACGGTCTTGTAATTTATATTTATGGCCACTACTGAATTACTGGTGATAGTTGCCCAAATTCTAGGTACTTGTGAAGGCTAGGAATCGCATCATCACTCTGTTTACATCTCAACCTTCTCATATTAGCTCATTATAGCTCCTTATACAGAGATATGTAAGGTTGTTCATAATCATTAATTCAATTCAATTCATAATCATTAATTCAAATATTTTATACATATGTATACTATGAATAGAATGACTGAAAACATTTTACTTTTCACCTGAGGAAGATCATATTTTGATGAGATTAATTTTAAAACCAAGTAAAATTTGAGATTAAATTTTATGGCAAAAATAGCTCACAGAGAATTATTTCTGGAACACTTGGTGATTTATGGGGACACTGAAAGGGGATATTTAAAGCAGCATTCCAATGGGAAAACAGATTTTAAAATGGCCCCATAAATCACTTCAAAGCATTTGTCTATTTAGTCTATATAGCATAATTTATACTCATTGTGAATAAACATTATTTTTCAAAACCATCCATACCTATTTTTCTATGACTCTTGTTTTGACATGCACTATCATTGGAAAACAGCACGTAATGCATGTTTGAGGAGTCAACAAATCTTAGTGCTAATTTAACTATGCTATCATGTTTCAGTCTTCAGAAAAAAGAAGACATTTAGACTTCATTGTGAGTAGTTTAATGAGCCCAACCCTTGAGTTCTTGTGTAGTTTCACTATCCATTTTAGATTTCTTACCAGACAGAAAGAAATTCTCTGTCTTTTGTGATGCTAAGGGCTGTTTCCTCTTTTTGTTTTTTCTCATTTTACTTTGATATAATTTGTAGATTCACTTGTCAATAAAAGAATTCACTTGTATTTTTTATGGGTATTATTCTGTTTTACATCAGGATCCATGCTCTTATTTTCTCCTAGAGCTTAAGATGCATTGCTGGAATATTTACTTTCCACAGATCACTATTATGAAAGTTGGACATATGCATTTCATGATATATACTAAATACATTCGTTAAATCACCTGTCTTTCTGTATCCTTCCCCATTCATCATGTTAACCAATGTCTTGTAGAAAATAATCTTTTAACCAATTTATCATAATTTAATTATTATAATAAATGCTTCCCATTAGACACAGTAAAATAAAAAATTATGTTTTTCTTCTAACCAATTGGATCCAACAGACATGGGAGTTCCTGAAATTTTATTTCTTGTTTTAACTCATCTTATCAAACACCTCACATTAGCCTAGATGTTGCTTGAACTTAGTTTTTAATATTTAAGATATTCCATTATATACTATATCAGCTGCATTTACCTGATCCTTATTAAGAAGCACTCGTATTACTTCCAGTTGTTTTCAACAACTTCAAAAACAACAACTACAACAACAACAACAACAACAACAACAACAACAGTGAAGATTCTGCCAAATTGCCCCTGGAAGTTATCTCAACCCTATGTTGCAGCATTTACAAGAGTAGTATCCATAAACAAGGATGAATTTTAAAGTTAATTTTTATGCCTACTTATATCTGTGATGTTTTAAACAATTCATAATCCCACTAATAATGGAATAGAACTTTTAAAATAGAGTTTAATCCATGGAGGTTTGTTGTTGTTGTTGTTGTTGTTGTTGGTGGTGGTGGTGGTGGTGGTGGTGTGTGTGTGTGTAGTTTGTTTGCTTTCGTTTTTCTTTTTCTAGATTTTTGACACAGGAATAGTATGGACCTTGGTATGTAGAACAAGAACACGTGACAGGCCTCAAACTTATGGCCGTTCTCTGTTGTCTTACTCACCAGTTTTGGCATATGGGTATTTACTATCTCATATAGTCTGTCGTGTTTAAAAGTAGAGTAGGATTCGTTTTTTTCTGATTCCCTTTTTATTATTTAACAAGTCTGGAAAACTTACAAATATGCAACATTATACAAACTGAGGAGGTTGTGTTTAAGTATTTTTAGGAATATGTATGTATGTATTCTGTGGGTATATACACATTCATATGTAACAAAAAATAGTGGAAAAACAGGCCATGGATTTAAAGGAGAGCAAACAAGGGTTTTAGGAGGGTTTGAAAAGAAGAAAGGGAGGGGGAGGAAAGAATATTAAAAGGGAAACTCAATATATGCATACATAATAGTGTCCTTTAATACCTCCCTTTCTGCCTCATGTTTCCATCATGTCTGCACATTTCTGTCTCTTCCATATTCACAGCCCTAGGTTTCTCTCTAAGAACCATGAACTCACGGTCTATATGTGTGTGGCTATGATTTTATTACCATGTATGGTTTCCTTCCTGTTAGGCGGACCTTAAAGTATATAAAATAGAGTGAACATTTTTGTATGTACTTGGGGATCTCTTTAAGCTGCCTTTTCATATCTCTGACATTTTCTGTGAGTTGTTTTTGTAGCATATATCAAAAGGTGCTGACTCAGTTTCAACACTGCCTGATTTCAAAGACTAGTCTTTTCACTGACATAACTGTGGCAGGTTCCTTAATCAGTTTCACAACTGCAAAACTTAACAGAATTTTCTAACAGAGATTGCTGTGTGTATATTGAGAAGAGGCAGAAAATAAATGGAAAATCATACCTATAAAAGAAATAGCCTTAACTGTGTGTGTGTGTGTGTGTGTGTGTGTGTGTGTGTGTGTGTGTGTGTGTGTTGTGATGACCATGTGCAATTTAGGCAAAAACTTCCCATAGAGTTTAACTATCAATAAATCCATATTAACTATCCTCTTAGCTTTTATTTAAAAGTTAAAACTGAGTAACATATAAATTTATGCTATCAGATTGTATGCAGAGAAAAGTATAGCTATTTCATTCTGTTGAACTAGTCTTTTTTCTTTTTTAATATTTGATTAATTTATTTTTAACTTATTAACTTTACATTGCGATTGCAGCCCTATTTCTTGTCTCCTCCAGTCTCCCCCTCCCCCTCCTCCTCCCCTAGTCATCAAAAGGGAGAAGTCCTCCTCCCTACCATCTGGCCCCAGCCTATCAAGTCAGATGTGATCCAAGAGTAGGCACCAGAATCCATGTCAGAGGTATCCCTTGTTCCCCATATTATGGGACCCACATAGAGACTGAGATGCCTGTGGGCTACACCTTAGCAGGGGATCTGGGTCTTTTCCATGCACAGTCTTTGGTTGGAGCATCATTCTCTGCAGGGCCTTCCAACGACCTGCTTTGTTGTCTTTCTTGGACTTCTTGTGAAGCCCCTCTCCCCTTGAGGGTCCTTTTATTGACCAACTCCTCCATAATACTTCCTGCAGTTTGCCCAATCACTGACTGGGAGCTACTCCAGACCTGTGTCTTCTACAAATGGATCTAATGCATCTCTCTATATTTATTCTACAAAGCATCATCTCTTTTGATGGTTGTTGCAATTTCTTGTCTCTCATTATCTTATCTTCTTGTGTTTGTTTCATATTGATTGGTATATTAATTCTGTATTCATACAGCAGAGTGTTAAATTATTTCCTAACATAGATTTTTTTCAATCTGGCTAAATCAGAGATAAAATTAATATATCTAAAAAAGGAATATTTCTTGCTTTTTTCTATTTAAGTTTGGTATTTCTAATAAATTTTACTCTTTCAAATGTATTGTTTCTATAGGCTAATATTTTGACTACTTGCATTGAATCAATATAAGTCATTTTATTGATATTATAGCTACTTATAATTATTTAAATTTTGCTTATATTGTTGATTAATATATTATGTTTTATTTTTGAGGCTTGCTTGCCAGGAACTCACTATGGAGACAAGGTTAGACTTGAATATCCTGAAACTTACCTTCCTTTATTGCTCATATGCTAAAATTAAGGTTATGTGTCACCATGCCTGACAATATTTTATGGTTTTCATATGTTCAAGTAGGAGGTTTTCCTTTAAGATTATGGTTCCATGTTGTTTAGAAAATTGTCTGAAGGGAGTTCATATATTATAAATATAGAAAACATATAATCAAAGTCCAGAAATAAATGTCATATTTACAAATGATGTTAGTTTCAAAGTAAAAGAATATATTACATACTGTTTGTTAGCTATAATTACAATAATATAACAAAAAATGTGGAAATAATATTTCTAGGTTCACTGAGTTTGGTGCTTAACTGTGGAACTGTGTTCCAATGGTTCAGCTCAATGTTACTACCTTGTTCTCTGTTATCTGTTATCCAGACTAGCAGCATTGCTACCCATTGCTACCTGAGTTATGTTTTCTCCAGTGTCTACTCTCTTTTCCTTGTTTTGGACAGCATGGCTTCCCTTTTCTTCTCTCCATGTTTTATTAACGTTAATGCTGCTGTGCCAAGCTTTCTTTCATGGCTGGGCGATGAAACATAGACAAGAACAGAAAGAAATAAGCTTACTTTTGCCCAAAGCTCAGAATACAACAATATCATTCTTCTGACATATATTATTGCCAGAGCCAGTCTCTGCACCAGCCTACATATAGTGCTGAAATGAACCCAACTATCTTCTTAACAATAGTAAATTGCTTGTAAAGAGAACCCAGAGTTCATTCTGTAAGCTAATCAACTCATTTCTACAGGGAACATACAGCCAACTCTTTATGAAATAATGAGTATTAAAGATGAATGATTGATCCAGATAATGAAGCAACAAACCAGCAAAAACCTGGCCTCCTTGTTGATTAAGTAGTTATTCTTCAGAAATACATATATAGAGAAACACTCTTTATGTTCAAAACATGAATAAGGAATATATATATATATATATATATATATATATATATATATATATATATATATATATATATCACCCAGTAAATGTAACATTAATAAAAGTAACCAAAGTCAACTATAAATTTTGTTACAAATTTATTGTCTTTGGATAAAAATGTCAGTGAATTATATTGAGATTATTTTCTCCAATTCTACATTTTATTTATGTCATCTCTAAACGTATAGACAAAGTATTTTGTCACATAAACTAGTCTGCCTGAGAATGGAATGATGATAGTTCCTCAGTCAACTAAACTCTTGCACCTGCAATCATCCTCATTTTATTGCTCAGATCAGAGTACTTACGTAATCTAAAGAATGCCAGAAAAGCTATGAGTATCATGGTAATTACCATAGGACACCCAAGTAGAGAGCAATATTGGAGAAATTATTCCCAAATTAGCTACAGGGTAGTGAAATATGATCTGGAGACCTATTAGATATCAGCAAGACCACAGATAATATGGCACAAAAATGTACACACTGGAACAGATAATATGGCACAAAAATGTACACACTGGAATATTACTCAGCTGTTAAAAATGACATCACGAAACATTCAGGCAAATGGATTGAACTAGAAAATACTCAATGAGGTAACGAAGACAGAGAAGGTAACCATATATGTCTCTGGGATATAGAATAGGTGAACTAGGGACTGGGGAAAGGTGAGGGGAACTGGAGAATCAGGCGAGGAGCTACAGGGGAGATAGAGTTGAAAAAGAGAATATAGGGACAGACCACTAGAATTTAGGGGCAATGGAGGGAAGATATGGAAACTGAGTGCAATGGAGGCTTCTTATAATATATGAAGCCAATTGTAACTAAGTCTCCAAATGATAATGGTAATAGAGAAGGAATCTCAACTGGTCATCCTGATCAGCAAAGTTGTCAGTAACAGGACTGATCTACATCCAACTGAGTTGTTGTCCAAAGCAGTCCACTGGAAATACCCAACAAACCAGGCTGTAGCCTAGTCAATAGGATGGTCCTGAGATGCTAACATTATGGCCCCATTTCTGAAGACAACATATATACAAGTTATTGAACATGGAGAGGTCAACTTGTGACTTTCTTGTGAGTTTGGTATTGAAAGATATGCTGCAGAATACCAAAAATGAAATGAAAACACCAAGCCTGTCACAAAACCTTTAATATACCATCTTTCTCACTGCAAATGTGCTAGGATAATGGTGGTACAAAGCTTGTGTTAGTAACCAAACGCCTGGTTTGACTCAAGGTCCATTCCATGAGATGGAAACCATAGCAAACATTGCTTGGGTGATTATGAACCTGAAGCTAGATGGCTCAAAGCCCGAGAGTAAAACCAAATACTACTGGCCTAAAATAATGCACCAATAAAATGACTCCTAACAATATTCTGCTAAATTCAAAAATCAATGACTTACTCAGCTATCATCACAGAGGATTTCCCTTGCAGCCGATAGGAACAAATACAGACTCACAGCTGGATATTATGCAAAAAGAGACTATGGAACCCACAACTCTAAATGAGATGCCTTCATCAAACCCTTCTCCTCAGAACTCAGGGAATCCTGCAGAAGAGGAGACAGGAAGAGTGTAGAAGCAAGAGAGGATGGGGGCTGTCAGGAAAACAGCCCCTTCTATGTCAACTGAACAGTGCCTGGGAAAGAACATTACAACATGGTCACCTTCATGAAATATTTAACTTCAAATTGCAAGAATCACCAACCAATTTCAGGTGAGGATGACGTACAAAATCTCTTTTATTCATCTCTCAAAAATAGTGTAAGCCCCTGTGACTTCATTGGTTTTATACGTCCTTTTAACTTCACATCCTACCACATTTGAACATTTAATGAAGTCACTCACTGACTCATTTATTATGCTGCTCCTTGTCCCATTCAGTTTGTAAGTAATTTGAGGGGCAGACTTACAGAAACTTGCCCAGTGAACTGTCACCCTTCTCAGGAAAGAGCATGTCATAGATTTTAGTCATTTTTGTCCTCAAAAGCATAAGGCAGTTTGCTATGACATTTTATTTGGCTGATTTTACTGTCAGTTCACAGAACAAGTTTATTCAAATCAAAGCTAAACAGACTTAATGCAACATGACTTAAATATAACAAGTAAAAGACTGCCTTGAAGTGAATGATGTAAGAATAACTAGAATTGAAAGAAAGTGATTATGAGACATGAGAATTGAAACTGATAGAAATAAAGTGAACGCCACTGAGCATAACTTCTTAGAAGCAGATAGCATTCATCTTCCATTTTAAACACCTAGAAATAAAAATTGTTGACTCAAAATATAGGTAGTTCAAATTTCCTATGCGTACTTTCTATACATAAGAAATAATATAGACAAGGAGTGGAAATAAATATTTTATAAAGTTGCTTTTGTAATCATTGAGGAATGTTTCCTACGGATGTTATATAAACCTGTTTTTGGCTCTTCTGAGACAGAGTCTTGCTGTGTATCTGTAGTTGCTCTTGAATTTATTATATACACTAGGCTAGCCTAAACTCACAGGAATCTCCTGATTATGGTATTAAAGATGCTCACTATGTCCATGCCAGCATGCTAAGCATTTTGGCAACACAAGAAAAAGCTGACATAAACGGTGACTAAAAATTTTAGGATTGTTCACATGAGATTGCCTCAAATTTTTATAGGCAGGCTTGATGATTTTATTTTAGGCTATCTTTTTAATTTTATATCTTGCCAGTCATAAACATTTCATTAAGTTCCAATTTTTATATTTGTGGGTCTCATTCTTTCATCTATAGCGTGATAGTTTTCATTTAACTTAAAAAGATGTCAGTACTTACATAGCATATAAAAATAGAGGTACACTTTACTCCAGTCTTTTGTCATACATAACTTAAACTGGTAAAAGCAATTTATTATAATCATATAGGAATCTGGAATAAATGTTGAGCATATAATAAGAGTATTAAGGTACCTCTTTTATTTGCAGGACTTTGCTTCCTGTATGTACAGCTCAATGTAACATCATAATATAAAATTTCTTACAATCTTGCGAACCAACTTGGGGGTAGAATGGTGTGTGATGAGGAAAAGAAAGAACTCCAGAATATAGAGGAGCCCATATCTCAAATCAGTACATGCATCCTCAATTACCTACCTGTGCAGTAAAGGAATCGTGGCTATGAAGAAGAATTCATCTTCAGCTTGGAGACAATACAGAAGATTCATAAGGCTTGGCTAATTTGTGAGAATTCGTATAGATTTATTTTTGCTTTCATTTATGAGTAATTGTATATATATGTGTCTGTGTGTGATATGTCTATGTCTACAGTACAGACTGGATTCGAATGCGCAGAGAGGCCAGAAGATGCTATAAAATGTACTAGAGATGCAGATATAGGCAATTGTGATCCACAAATCCTGGGTATCTAGAACTCAACACCAGTCCTTTGCAAGAGTATATACACTCTGAACCTTTGAAACATATGTCAACCATCTAATTCATGTTTTATACAATCATTTATGAAAGATTGTAAGATATAGAGCTTCAAATAGAATTCACAAAAAGATATTATCTATTAAACTAACAAATAGGTACATGATTGAAAGCTACCCTTTAACCAAATTTCATAATTGTAAAATTAAGCTGAAAGGAATGTAATTAATTCTATATACTTAGGTGCATGGTAGGGCAAATATTATTACAAGAGGAACTAGCATACATACATACAAATGAGCAAACAAATTATAATTGTTAATACAGGAATTCAGTCAAAACTTGTCAATCATGATTAAAAGAATCACTCGTAACTCTGAAAAAATGAAATGTTGAAATAGTTTTCAAATGTTGAGAATGAGGAATTGAAAAAAGAGCAGACAACATAGTTTTACCATTACCAAAGATACTTTATATGTTAATGACATGGAGGAAAGAGGAAGCAAAACTAGTAAGAAGTGAATAGTCTCTACAAGTTTAAGGGGGAGTTTATTTAGTGACAAGAAAAAACAGTAAAAGAAGATAATAAAGAATATTATAGTCAAAGTACATTAAATATGTGTACATAAACATATTTACATTTTTATAAATATATGTATATTTTTATGAAAATAAAAAATAATCAGCAGCAAACAGAAAAGTACATTTTCAAACATCAGGTTACCACCAAACTTTCCAAGGAAGGTGTTAGAATACTTGGCCAACCCTAAGATGCAGCTTCATTAACTCATAACAAGGAACCACAGGGCCCCAGATATTTGCAAAAATGTTAGGAACAGTTAAGATGATTGCCAGTAGAGAAATGATCAATTCCATCTGTATGTTAAAGTAATTTAGAGTTTGTGTATTATCATTTATTGCTGCATGAATACTTTAATTCTTTGGAAAATTTGTTGAAATTTATTTCAAGGGTTATTATTACATAATCAATCAATAATACACATCTTTTCTGCTTAGCAATATTACTTCTGTTAAAACTTTTAGTGACATTGCCAAACATGTTGTCATGTTTAATCACTTTTCACAAAATATATTACAACTAGAAAAATCAGGAGATCAAGAAAGATGGCATTCAGAAGAACCATTATTGCTTTCTATTTCTTCTACTTTCTGTTGGTATGTGTCTCACTAGAATATGTGAGAGAGGGATACACAACCAGTACCATTTAGTTCATCTATAATTCATCTGCAAAATCAGCATCACACATCTCTGCTTCATCCCTCCATTCATATTTTTATTATTGACATAATACTGAATAATACTTTATCTACTAGGAGTTTTAGTATAATTGTCTGTCTGTCTGTCTGTCTCTCTCTCTCTCTCTCTTTCTGTGTTTGTGTGTGTGTGTGTGTGTGTGTGTGTGTGTGTGTGTGTGTGTAACCTACTGAGACCATTTATCTTTGTTTGTATATGTGTCCAAGACTAACCACTTGACACTAGACAACCCATGCCAGGGCTGATACCTAGAAGACACCAGTTCTCTCTGTCTCGACAGACTTTTGTCATCTGTAGCTTTTCATCTATGGGAGGGAACATGTCCTCTCCACACTGGCATGCCAATTGATGTTACCATAATATTGGTTTGGTTCAGGAAACCATATTTTTGAGAGATTGTGCATGAAGATTCCCTGTCAGATATAGATTGTTCATATCACAGTAAAAATCCTCACATTATGTCTCTTACACTTTTCAGTCCCCTTTGCATTTTCCCCCGAGCAGTAACTATATGGCTTGAATTGCAAATATCGGTTGGGTAAGTCACAGTCACTGATTCTCAGCATTGACCAGAAATGTATCTCAGTAATAGTATCCATCTGTTGCAAAAATTAAGCTTTATTCCTTCTCAAGTCTCTCATGGAGTTAAAGACCAGATAGTTTAGTCTTACAATTAAACTTAGTTGGTCAGGGGTTAAGATGTTTTTACGTCTAGGAAGATATTGAGTTAATAGAGATGATACATGATAGATATTGATTTTCATATATAAGTTAAGACCCAACAAAATAGGAGAGATGATTAATTCAAGTTTGCCAAATGCAAATTGCCAAACCACTATGAATGTAGCATTTATATAACTCCTGATTGTTTTGTGGTTCTTCCTGTTGTATGTTGCTTGTTTTATCCATGTGTAATAATATAAATATATATGTTAAAAAGAAACAATAATAAAAAGTAGGCATTAGAACTTCACATACCAATACCCTTCATCATTTCTACTCCATCTTCACTCCCTCCAAATCTTCCTGTGCCTCCTGTGACCCTTTCTTATTTAATTATTATTTTAACACACACACACACACGGATACACTAAAAACTCTATTTGGAGCTGCTCCGTGTAAATCTCAGAGAAAGAGTAATCAGGCTATCAGAAGAGACTTGATAGGCTGTGATCTTACAGTGCAAGTCAAGGTCCCCATGTCACAGACCTAGAGGAGGGGAATAGGATGAAAGAGGGAGGGAGGGGGGATGGGAATAACAACTGATATGTAATCTGAATAAACTACTTAAATAAAAAACACTTAGAATCTGGGGATTAGTTCCTGAAGAAGATAAATTCTCTCTGGTAGCAGTAATTAATTACCTGTAGCTCTTTTTCTGAGGTGGCAGGAGTGCGATGTGTAAGGGATAAAGATTTTGTGTGCCCCCAATTTCATTCAACCATACAATCCATCATTACTTAACATAACCTTCCTTCTTATAGTTTAGAATACCATCTTCACATTACAGTTCTCATTTTGTCCCATGATGAAAATCAGGAGCCTTCTGTGTAACCAAGTGAAGAGCTCAAACTGAGACAGAACACACACACACATCTTTCCTACTCAGCTACATAACTGGAATAACTGGTTGTCAGGTCCTTTATACATGTAAGAGTGAAAGTAACAGCTCAGACTTATGGAGCTACCTTAAATTATATAATTCTTATAAATAAATATAAATAATAATATTTAAATGTTATAAGATTTTAAAAGACACAGTTTCTTTAGGACATAATATGGGATGCATTTTAATAAAATACACATAAACAATTGAACAATCAATCATTGTGACTGTTTATCTTCAATATGCTAAACTCCTGTTCAATTTTTACTTTGTTTACTGTAGAAAACCAGTAGAGCCAAAAGTCTTTTCAGTATTGGTTCTTATTTCTTGGAAATAAATATCCACTCAAGAAACATTGGGAAGCATATTCACATGAATATGAACCAAGAAATTGTAGACTTTAGCAACTGCCTGTTGAAATAAAGATATATTAAACTAAATTTCTTAATTTTTTTTCATAAATTGTTGCTAGTATTATAAAGAAATATATAGACATTATATGATGTCTAGCTGCAGCATATTAGGACAAATTATAAAAGATTATATTAAAAAAGAAAGTCATATTTTCTCAAATAGTGGGATAAATACCAGAGTGGCTTATTTATTTATTATTATTTCTATGTGGAGAGTGTAAAGGACAAATAAATTACCACAATAGCTACTAATATGAACAAATGAGAACTACTGAGAAAAGTGCCATGTTAATATACATGAGTATGTATTTGGCTGAGATCTCTTTATGATATTTTAAATAAAATTATACAGAAAACCTTAATATAATTCTTTATATATGGAATATTAATTAGCTTAGATTTAAAACAAAGCATTCAATCACTTAGTTGAACACTATGACACATTTTGGAATGTTTTTTTTTAATAAAATATGTTTATTATATTAAATGTTCTTTCATAATATTAAAAATTAACAAACATACTAAAAGAACACTTATGAGCAAATTGTACAGTAATCCTGAGCCCAAGGCAAGACATGAAGTTGCTTTTAAATGGCTATAAGCCACTGCTCCTAACCATCATGCATATATATATATATATATATTAGTTCTAAGCATAAACTGTCACTCATATATTTCATTCTATAAAAGTGTACTGTAGAGCTAGAAGATGCTGGAAATGTAAATTTCAATACAGTGCAGAGTCCTCCTTTATCTATGTCACTGTAAGACAGGGAAAATAAACATGTTGACAAAGATAAGTACCTATAATCTGAAGCTTGATGTGTTATTGAAAATACTTCCAACAGTGCTGGGTAAGCACTTACAATTTTCAGAAAATGCTACATCAAGGAAAGAAGACGTACTTTGACTTGCAAAGAATATACTCTACTTAAAGCATTAGCAAGCATGGGCCAAATACCATTCCAAGGGGAAACCGAGTGGCTGTGCAGGCTATTTAGAGATGTGCTGTGTTAGCTAGCTAAATGCTTGGGGAAGTGTTTAGATACAGACAAAGGAAGAGGGCATTTAGTGTGTGGTGATGGATTCTAGAGCCCGGTGAGGTCAGACACACAAAAAAATGGAGGAAAATGCAAGCCTAGAATATCAGCTTAATAAGTTACTGTAAGCTCTACTAACTTTCCTTTGAATTTGAAATCACCTTTTATTCCCACACCAAGGTCAGTGAACTAAAGCATCATCTGAACTATGTTTTACCACATTCATCTTCTTCAGACTCAGAGGCTGACCTGCTTTATATCTCACTTAGAAGACCCAGGGATCTCTGAATTGCCTATTATGCCACAAAAAGAAGAGGTTGTCACATCCAAATAACACAGAACCATGCTTTGAGGAAATCTTTCAGTATTTGTTATCAAAGAGAACATGACAACCCAACAAAATGTTGTGAGCAGTTGAAAAATGGGAGTAAATTGCCTGAAACTTGTAGAATTCTGCGTGACAATAAGTAATGTTGTGTAGTTCTTTACTATTGATTAGCTGAGCCTTAACAATACCTACAAGACATATTCAGGTATTTCAGCAGCTAAGAATTAAGAACTCTAATTAGAAGTACCCTTGAGTCAGCAGCAAACACACAGGGCCAAGGTAAGCTAATAACAAGAGCATTTTATTAAGACATAAGTCACATGTTGACCTGGCTTCCAACAATACTCACAGCTAAGTGATACAGCAGCTGAACTCCTGACAAAGCAAGTCAAAGAACGAGCAGTCGGTCCCAAGCAGAGCTGAATTTAAATTGAAGCATTTTTCCAATGAAGGAACGAAGTAGACAGCTTTTTAAAGATAGTATCTCACATTAAGGAAGTCAGTTCTCATAATTGATTTTTCAATATAAACAACGTTTCAGGTAAATGAGAACATAGTGGGCAACAGTATCTTGGGACATTTTATTTTTGATGAATTATGTAAAAGGGCAGCCAAGAACAGAAAAATGTATGAATATTCGCAGTGGTTGAAATAATACTCTATTGGTCTATAGTGCCTATATGTTCCTGTGTTTCTATTTATAGTACTGCTTTTTTTGTCTTCTTCAATAGCTAAAGCATGTTTACACTTTTATTTACTTATTCTATTCATGTTTTCTCCTTTAAAATAATGCAGATAGAGAAAAATTTACAAATATAGCCAAGCTTTATTTGGTTTCTGTCTTAGAGTTTTATTACTATAGAGCATGACTTTGGCAACTCTTTTTTCCTTTATGGAAAACATCTACTTGAGCGGTTGCTTACAGTTCAGAGGATCAGTTCACTATCATCATAGCAGGAAGCCTGATGGGTAGCGTGGTAGTGTATAGGCAGTCAGGGTGCCGGAGAGGTCTCTATGAGTTCTACATCTGGTTCAGTAAGCAGCCGAAAGAGAGAAAGCCCTGGACCTGGCTTGCACATCTGAATCCACAAAGCCCACCCCTAATGACATGCTTCCTCCAACAGGGTCACACCTACACCAGCAAGGCCATGCCTCATTATAGTGCCAGACCATATGAACCGATGGGTGCCGTTTTCATTCAAACAACCATTGTTCTAGAATACATTAAGTAGTATATATTTCAGTCTGTCAGTTCATGAGTATGCTTCCCACTTCATATAGGTATTAGGAGACCAGCCTTAAAGCCAAATCAGATGTTCTGACATTAAATTGATATAATTTTTGTTATGTTTTAGGTATAAAATTATTATATTTATAAGCCTTGAGATATGCTTACATAACGCTATGACAAATGTATTCAGCAAAGGTTTAACTACAATGATAAACTATTTTTGTGTCATGTACACAATCCATTTGTTTAATACTAAGTATCAAAACTGATTGAATTTGTTGGACTAGAGAGGTGATCTAACAAAAATGATTTAATTTGCCACTAAAAAGTTATGCCCTCCGTGTTTGCCTAGTCTGTGATGTCCTAATTAACTAATGTAAAATATGCTAGACAAAATATTTAGCTATGTGCCTGCTGTTTTCATTGATTGTTTTTGGGGTGGAGTGGAGGTGATGCTGATATTAATATCACACTGTTTAGAATTTTATTTTGTAGGTTGTCTATTTTTCTGTTATGGAAAATAAATTATTTTGATCTAGTTATGATAGTTCAAGCCTGTAATTCCAGTACCAGGGGAGGCCGAGACAGGCCACCTGATCTAAAAAGTGAGTCCAGGACAGCCAAGGCAAGACAGAAACAGCAACAACAATAAAAATAAAATAGGATGTCCTCCCCTCTGGAGACCTGGTGGCACTCAGAGGAAGGACAGCAGGTTACCAAGAAGAGACTTGATACCCTATGAGCATATACAGGGGGAGGTGATCCCCCTCAGGAACAGTCATAGGGGAGGGGAATAAGGGGAAAATGGGAGGGAGGGAAGAATGGGAGGATACAAGGGATGGGATAACCATTGAGATGTAACAAGAATAAATTAATAAAAAATAAATAAATAAATAAAATAAAAGTAAAAAAAAAAAAAGAAAATAGATTATTTTCTCATACAAAATATGCTTTCTCTTCCCTCTACTCCTCCTAGTTTTTCCTACTTCTATTCTAATGAGAGGAAAGAATCTTCTAAGAGCAACAAAACATGAAAAAAACCACAAAATATAATAAGATTAAAAAAAAAAACTATCTTTTCAAAGTTAGACGTGGCAACGCAGAATAAGAAAAGAGTCCAAAGAGCAGACAAAAGGACCCACTAATTCTCATAGTTAGGAGTCTCATAAATATATTAAGAGAACGGCCATAATTACACAGAGAGAACCTAATTTAGACCTATGTAGTCTCTGTGCTTTCTGCTTCAGTCTCTGTGATCAGATATTTGCCTCGTGCTTTGCTTAGTTGATTCATGGGGCATTGTTCTGGTTTGTCCGTCCCCTCTGGCTGTTACAATCTTTCTTTTTCTTCTTCCAGAGAATTCAAAGAACTCTGAAGATGAGATTTGATGGAGATTTCCAATTTAAACATTTTCTCTACATAATGTCTAGCTATGGGTCTCTGTATATGATCCAATCTGGTGTCTGAGAAAGACTTCCCAATTTTTGAGGAATTGCCATATTGATTTCATCAGTGGTTGTACAAATTTACACACTCACAAGCAGTGGAGGACTGTTGTCTTTCCTTATATCCTCTACAGCATGAGCTGTCACTTCCGTTTTTGATCTTAGTCACTCTGACATGTGTAACACAACATCCTAAACTAGGTTTGATTTGCATTTCTCTTATGGCTAAAGATGGACCGGACATTCTCCACAGTTGAGTGGAGAGTGGGGACTGACTTTCACATGTACTTCCCCTGAATGGGGAGACCTTGTGGCACTCAGAGGAAGGATAGCAGGCTACCAAGAAGATACTTGATACCCTATGAGCATATACAGGGGGAGGAGGTCCCCCTCAGTCACAGTCATAGGGGAGGGGAGTAAGGAGAAAATGGGAGGGAGGGAGGAATGGGAAGATACAAGAGAGAGGATCATCATTGAGATGTAATATGAATAAATTAATAAAATAAACTTTTAAAAAAAATTTTAAAAAGATGTCAAACATTTTTCTCAAGAACTTCTCAGCCCTTTGTGATTTATTTATTGAGAATTTTCTGTATAGATCTGTACCCCACTTTAAAATAATTAGATAATTTGTTTTTTAGTAACTAGTTAAAGGTATTTAGATATTAGTTTTATACTGGATGTGGAGTGGGTAAAAGCCTTTTTCCATATGGTAAGCTGTCACATTGACCCAGTGACTGTGTCCTTTGCCTTACCTAAGTTTTTCAGTTTCATGAGGTCCCATTAATAAATTACTGACCTTCGTGCCTACACTAGTATTGTTCTGTTCAGAAGACCTCTCCTGTTCCAGTGTATTCAAAGCTATTCCGCCCCCCCCCCCATTTTCCTCACTTTCCCCTCTATCATGTTCAGTGTATCTGGTTGTTGTTGTTGTTGTTGTTGCTGAGGTCTTAGATGCACTGGCAGTTGAGTTTATTCAGTGTAATAAATATTGATCTATTTGCATTCTTCTGTAGGCAGACATCCAGTTAGATCAGCACCATTTGGTGGAGAGGCTGACTGTTTGCCATGTGTACTTCTGGCTTATCAGAAATGAAGTGTCAGTAACTGTATGAATATCAGTCAGGGTCTTTGAATTGATTACATTCCATTGTCTATTTTATGCCAATACTATGTTGGTTTTGTTACCATAGCTCGGTAGTACATCTTGCAATTGAGAAAGGTGAGGCCTCCACTAATTCTTCTGTTGTTCAGGACTCTTAGGTATCTTGGGATTTTCCTTTTCCACATAAGTTTGAGAATTGCTATTTCAAGGTCTGTAAAAATTTATGTTGAAATTTTTGTTGGGATTACATTAAATCTGTAGATTGTTTTTGATAGGATTTTTACTCTGTCAATCCATGAGCATGGGAGCTCCATCAATTTTCTGATACCTTCTTCAAATTTTTTCTTCAAAGACTTGAGTGTTTATTATATAAGTCTTTCACTTTCTTGTTTAGCATTATCCCAATATATGTTATATTATCTGATGCTATTGTGAAAAGTCATGTTTCTCTCAGTTCCATTTTGTGATATCATTGCAGGGATTAGCAATTTGCAAAGGTAAAAGCACTCTTTTTTCTGTTGGAGAGAGAAATATTTGTTGTGTTCCAGCATAAGTTTTCAAAATAATTTAAAACTAGTGGATTTTAGCTACAGTTCCTTTTTAGAGAAATTATATTATCTCCACAATTTTCATATGTCTTTTACTTGACTGCCGTGGCATCCTTAATGATGTCCTCCTACACTAATAAGAAGTTAATGTTTATTCTGCTTTATGAATCTTGCTTTGATTTACTTATTGATTTTTAAATTTTCACAATCATTTCCATTGGCTTTCTATTCTTGAACATGATTAGAAACTTTGAAAAAATAGATGCTTATCTACATATTTGTAACATAATTTTATTTATGAAACAAACCTTCCAGGTTTTTGCTTTTATTTCAATTATTGGGGAAAATATACATTGTTGAAATTTCCTAATTTTTGCTGATTGATTTTTATGGAATATATTTGAGAAGCTATTTACTTGGCTATTTTTTCATTTATTTTATAATGTGTTCATTAAAATGACATGAACTTCCTGAGTGGTTAGATTAACTAGGAACACATTAAGGATTGTAATATTAAATGTTTAGTTCATTTAAGCTTTTCCATTTAATTTTCAAAAAAGATAATTTACTCTAAATATTCCAGAATATATTATTTCTTAAACATAGTACTTGATATATGGATATTTGTCAGCGGTAAAATAAATACTTTTTAAAATTATTGGAAAATATGTCAGCAAATTCTATAATATAAATCTTAATAAATTATGTGTAACTTGGCCTCAAAATTGTGAAATTCTCCAGCCTTAGTCTACATAGTACTAAGATTACTTTCATGAACCATTATACTTAGTCTGGGAAAATATTTTCAAAAATATGTTTCAAAAAATTAGAAGAACCTTCACAATATATATTGCAAATATTGCACACACATGAACACACATGTGTATGGGTGTGTGTATCACTAGATTGACACAGGCGCTATAGGACAGTAGTAAACATTCTTATATAATTATTCTGGCTAAGAGCCACTGTCTTAGTTTTATATTGCTGTGATAAAATGTAATGACCATAACTACTTTGAGAAGGAAAGTACAGTCCATTATTCATGGATTAAGGAAAGTAGCTCAAAGCAGAAACTAATGTAGAGACCACGAAGCAGTACTTCGTAGCCTACTTTCTTATATGGTCCATGGTGGAAATTCCATGGATAGCATCTCCCACAGTGAGATGGCCCCTCCAATATCAATTATCAGTCAAAGCAATGTACCACAGGCTTATCCAAAGACCATTCTTCTATGGATACTTTCTCAGTTGAGATTATATATTCCCAAATGACTTTACCTTGTGTCAAGTTGACACATAACTTGTAACTACACCCATAATGAGTCCTGATATTCAGAAAATCAGGAGCAATATGGTAATCTACAACTGGAAAGTTTGTGTACATTGTAAACTGAAACTAGAGAACTAGAAATTACTAAAGACATATGATCAATATTCTAATTCATTCAGGTCAATAATACATGAATACCATCCAAGTCTTGTTATTTGTCCTTCACTGAGTTGGATACTGTGGTGGTTTGAAAAAGAATGCCCCCATAGTCTCAAAATTTTGAATGATTGGTTGCTATGGAGGGACACTATTAGAAGCTGTGGCCTTATTGGAGGAAGGATGTCACTGGGAATTTGAGGTCTCAAATCCTCAAACCACACCCAGTGTCTCTGTCTCTGTCTGTCTGTCTGTCTGTCTGTCTGTCTCTCTCTCTCTCTCTCTCTCTCCTCTCTCTCTCTCTCTCTCTCTCTCTCTCTCTCTCTCTCTCTCCTCTCTCTCTCTCTCTCCATGCTTCTTGCTGATCAAGATATAGTCCTCTTGCCTCCTTTTCTAGTACTAGGTGCCCCTGCTTGCCTCTGTGCTTCGTGCTATGCTGACAATGAACTAAACCTCTTAACCTGTAAGCCAGCCTCAGTGAAATGTTTTCCTTTACAAGAGTTGTCAGGGTCATCATGAATATCTTCATAACAATAGAAACACCAGCTAAGCTAGATACTGACTGCCTACATCAATGAGGGCACAACATTCTTACACACCCACAAAATGAAATGTTGACCAGCTCCACAAATAACTCCTGGATATATATCAACAAAGATTTACCTTCTACTAAGTACTCATACACCAATCAAGTTGAAAGACAAAATTAAAACATCTTCTGAAGTTATCCTAAGTACACAGATTTTTGGCCTGTCCAAAAAAAAAAAAAATAGCTTTATTTTGATTTGAATGTTTTAAGGCTCTTAGGGCAATTCAATAATATGACTCTAGAATCCAGCCAGTTTGTATGGTTTGCATCTAAAAATAGTGGTACATAAAATAAATAAATTCTTGCAGATACCTGGGCAAAAGTCAACCACTTTTTTTAGTAATAACAAAATTGAAGAGGTGGGGAATGGTGGAACACATCTTTAATTCCAGCACTTGGGAGGCAGGGACAGGTGGATCTCTCTGAGTTTGAGGCCAGCCTGATCTACAAAGCAAGTTCAGGACAGCTAAGTTTTTGTTTTACAGCAAAAACCCATCTCAAAAGAAGAAAACAAAGAAATAACAAACCTCAAAGATATAGCAATGGTAAATGGGCTGAGCAAATGGTGTTTTGCTGATTTGTATTATATTAAACATGGAATAAAAGGATGTCAATATTTCTTTTCTCATCGTAGATTGCAGATTCAACTTAGCAAAGCTTATTCTGATTTTGCTGCTGTCATTTCTCTATAAATGACTATATTGTGGTAGCTCTCACACAGTGTGTTTTGTTTGAATAACACATAAGGAAAATAACTCTAATAAACAAAAGCCTCCTATCAAGGAAAACATCTACTAGTCAAGATTGACAGATATTACATTCATAAAATTGCGCATAAACAGCTAACACCTTTAGAATCTTCATACCTCTGTTATTTTTCTTTTAGACAGTTTTTCTTATAATAAAAGGTAAATATTTGCTTTTTCTTCACTTTTGCATTGCATTGGCTTTCTGTCATCCATTTTTAAACTGGTAGCCAGCACTCATTAAACGTTGTCCTTGAAAGCACATAAACATAGACTGGTTGGGATAGGTGCACAATATGAAAAAGTGGAGGATTGCTTTTGAGTGTCTACGGTTCTTTTGAATTTGCATATTGAGATTCCTGTGTGAGCATGTGGGTGTGTAATCCAAAATCCAACAGTAGGTAATGTTCCTCAGGATCTATCCACCTTTTATTCTTCGGTGTTTTTGTGATATTTTTTTCTCATAGATCTTGAACTGTTTTATTAAGTTCGGCTGGCTAGCCAATAAGTCCTAATGATCATGATATCTATGTTCCCTGTATTGAAAGCACATGTGCATATAATCACAATCATTTCCTTACATATATAGACATATTTTTAATGGCCATTTTTTCTTTGATACTTCCATTTGTGAATACAATATAGGGTTGAGAGATCTAACTCAGATTGTTATGCTTGCATGACAAACATGTTATTGACTTAATTCTTTCCCTCAAGCACTACATGTTATTTTTGAAAAAATAAAAAAAGATAATCTTTAGAGTTAATTTCATTGTTGAACAACTTCAGTAAATGTATATAAATCTCTTAACTTTGGATCATAAAATTACCCAAAATTTAACTGTGACTGAAAAGAATAACATGTGAGAAATGTGAATCAAAATCATGTAAGAAAGATCAACACACAGCACTTACACTGTCAATGGTAAGTGACTGTAATATTATAGCATAAAATTCCTAGAACTGATAAACACTTTCAGTGAAGTGTTGATTACAAGATTAAGTCAACTAAAATCAGTACCCCTCCTAAAAACAAATGACAAACTGACTGAGAGTGAAATCAGGAAAATAACACTTTTCACCACAGCCTAAAATAATATAAAATATCTGGAGGTAAATCTAACTAAGCAAGTGAAAGACTTGTATATGAAAAAACTTTAAGTCTTTTTTATATACGTAGATATCCAGTTAGACAAGCACCATTTGTTGAAGATGCTGTCTTTTTTCCATTGGATGGTTTTAGCTTCTTTGTCAAATATCAGGCATCCATAGGTATATGGATCTACTTCTGGATCTTCTATTCAATTCCATTGATCAACCAGCCGATTTCTATGCCAGTGCCATGTCACTTTTATTACTGTTGCTCTGAAGTACAGCTTGAATATGGATGAAGATTCCTCTGCAAGTTCTTATGTTGTACAGGATTGTTTTAGCTATTCTCAGTTGTTTATTTTTTCATATGAAGTTGAGAATTGGTCTGTCTAGGTCACTAAAGAATTGTGTGGGTATTTTGATGGGAATTGCATTGAATCTGTAGATTGCTTTTGATAATATGGCTATTTTTATCATGTTGATTCTTCCAATTTATGAGCATGGGAGATCTTTCCATCTTTTGAAATCTTCTTCAAATTCTTTTTTTTTTTTTTTTAAAGATATTTGAAGTTTTTTCATATAAATCTTTCACTCACTTGGTTAAAGTTAAACCAAGATACTTTATATTGTTTGTGACTTATGTGAAGGATGTTGTTTCCCTAATTTCTTTCTCAGCACATTTGTTATTTGTATACAGGAGAGATACTGCTACTGACATTTTTGGGTTGATTTTATATCCAGCCACTTTGCTCAAGTTGTTTTTCAGCTGGAGGTGTTCCTTGGTAAAACTCTTGGGGTCATTTATGTATATTATCATATCATCTGCAAATAGTGATACTTTTGATGTCTTCCTTTCCAATTTGTATCCCTTTGAATTCTTTTAGCTGTCTTAGTGCTCTACCTGGGATTTCAAGTACTATATTGAAGCTATATGGAAAGAGAGGTCAGCTCGTCTGGTTCCTGATTTCAGTGAAATTGTTTTAAGTTTCTCTCTATTTGGTTGGTTATAGGCTTGCTGTATATTGCCTTTACTACATTTAAGTATGTGCTCGCATCCCCATTTCTCTAAAAATTTTAACATGAAAGGGTGTTGGATTTCATCAGATGCTTTTTTTTTTTTTTTTTTTTTTGGCATGTAAAGAAATGATCATGTGTTTTTTCATTTCTGTTTTTTATATAGTTGATTACATTGATTGATTTTTGTATATTTTACCAGTGCTGGCTTCCTGGGATGAAGCCTACTTGGTAATGGTGGATGAGATTTTTGATGTGCTTTTGTATCAATGTTCATAAGGGAAATTGGTCTGAAATTTTCTTTCTTTGGTTGGTCTTTCTGTGGCTTAGGTCAAGTCTTTAAAGAAACTGAAGATTTCAGAAGATGGAAAGATAATCCGTCCCCATGGATTGGGATGATTAACAGTAAAAATGTCCATCCTACAAAAAAATCTACATATAGATTTATTGCAATCGCTTTCAAAATGCTTTATAAACCTTTAAAGAATAACTCTCAACTTAATATGGAAAAACAAAAAAATCCAAGATAGATAAAGCAACCCTTAACAATAAAAGTACTGGTGAAAATATTACCATCCCTGATTTAAAGACTAACGCATTCTGACTTCTTGTTAAATATATCCATGTCAAAGAGCATAAATTCCATCATAGTTCAGTCAAGAATGTTAGAAGGAAGGTTCAGAATCACAGAAGAGGTACAGCAGTTGAGAGAATATCTCTAAGATTCTGGGAGCTTACCATTGCTCACTCCTACATGATATCCAGGCTAAAGAAATATTGACCTGTTTTAATTGTATATTTTAATTTATTCATGTATAAACCAATTGTAACATGTTCCTTTATCTTCTCCCAAGCCCACACTTTCTTCTTTTTCCCCACTCCCCTTCCACTAGTCCTCAGAAATCAGGAGCACTCCTCCTCTACCATATGACCTCAGCCTTTCAAGTCTCATCTATATTGCCTGTATCCCCTTGCTCTATAGCCTGGCAAGGTCCTCTCCCAGGGGGAAATAATCAATCAGTGGGCAACAGAGTTCATGTCAAGGGCAGTCCTACACCTTATATTATGGGACTCCCATGGAGACTGTGCTGCCTATCCACTACATCTGTGTAGGGGGTTTAGGTCCTCTCTATACATGGTCCATGGTTTATGCATCAGTCTCTGCAGGACCCCTTGGGCCCAGATTTATTGGCCCTGTTATTTTTCTTGAGGAGTTCCTGTGCCCTTCAGGTCCTTCTACTGATCAACTATTCCACAATTCTCCCTGGGCTCTGCCTCAAAGTTTGTCAGTGATTCTCAGCATCTGCTTCTGTTCCCTGCTGTGGAGTCTGTTCCATTTGTCCTTCTGAATGAGAATTAAGCATCCTCCCTAGGATCCTTTGTTATTCACCTTCTTCAGGTCTGTGGATTGTAGTGTGATTATCTTGTATTATATGGCTAATATCCATTTATAAGTGAATATATATCATGCATGTCTTTCTGGGTCTGGTTTACCTCACTCAGGATGATCATTCCTAGTTCCACACATTTACCTGAAAATTTCAAAATTTCTTTGTTTTTAATAGCTGAATGTACCACAGTTTCTTTATCCATTCTTTAGGTGAGGAAACTCTAGGTTGTTTCAGGATTCTATCTATTATGAAGAAAGGTGCTAAGAACATAGATGAGCAAATGAATATGACTCTTTTATATCTAGAAACAGCTTCCTATTGGCAGAAACTGGTTTTGTTTGTTTGTTTATTTCTGATTTAGTTTTGTAGTAGTAGTTGTTGTTTATCTCTGTTTGTCAAAAAAGTTCTAGATTATTTATATAATCTTCTTAAAGTCCACAGAAAAAGAAGCCATTGTTACAGGTCTGGTTAGAGCAAAGGATGGTGTAGATTGAGACCTCTGGCCACTTTCAATGAAAGGGAAATGGATACCATATTCTAGATTTTTATTCATGAGAGTTTGAATATTAATAATTTTAATCTGGTATAGTGTAGTCTTAGTTTTTTTTTGAACACTTTTTTATGATTATTCCTCTTGATAGAATTTTAAAAACATTTTGTTAAAGTAATGTTCACTTTCAGTATTAAATAACTAAGCATCCAAATTTGTGTCTGTTACAATATTTCCTTGAAACATATATTGTTATTCCTTGCTTACCACCTACATTGATTTTTTTGGTAAATTTTTATTTTGTACTTATTGCAATTACACTTAAGTGATTAGCTGCAAATTGCAATTCATCCATTGATTTGGCAATAATTACACAATTATCTTTATATAACCTCAATGTAACTATTATCTTACTTCGGAATTAAATAGCAGTAACTAGACCTAATTAACATTGGAAATAATTCATTGACTTATATAAAGATATATAAAATGAGGCTCATTTTCTTTATCTCACTATTATTCATAATTGGATTTTATACCTGTAAATAATTCATACTTTCTCTGGATGTCTAGACATTGTTGAACTATCAGGAAAGTAATATTCATGTTCTCTAAAAGGCAAACATTCTCATAACTGCATAACAACATTTTTCCCTTCATTCTTTCAATAGCACCATCCAGAGTCTGTGGAGGACTGTGAAAATACCAAAAGTTAGAGTCATAACATCTCCTTATAAATTAGGATTCAAAAGACAATTGATAAGTTGTTTATGGTTCTGACATATTTAAGGTATTTAAGGAGAATTTTTAAGACAGAAGTATAAAACAGGTGGCGAAGTGGAGGAAAAACATGACTAGAGAACTTGGAGAATATCCCACAGAAACAAAACTTAATATTGCTCTCTCATAGAGTAGACATTAAAAAGGACAATTTAATATCAATGTAAACATTATCATGCTGGAATCTCAAAGCAAGAATGGATAGATACTATCTCAGACAAACATAACAGACAAACAAATAATGAAACAAATGTATATTTGGACCTAATTTTCATTATCCACTTATCCATGACAGACATTTAAGTTGTTTCTATTGTCTACATATCTTTACTTAGGCAGCAGTGAATATGGCTGAACAAATATCTATGGAGTAATTATGTTGTTGAGCCATTATTATATGCTCAACATATAATAATGTTTTTTAAACTCATATGTCCAGTATAGATACTAATTCTCCATCAGAAGTATAGCAGCCAAATGCCATCTCCCACTCTGTGTGTTTTTTCTTCACTACAATGATTGCTTTCTTACATGTATTGAGGCTTTTTAATTTTATGTGGTCTGAGTTATTAATCACCTGCCTCAATTCCTATGAAAATGAGCTGAAATTCAGATAGTCCTTTCTTACACCTCAATTGTATGTTGCTCTACCTGTTCTTTCTTGTAGAAGTTTTAGAATTCCTGGTTTTAAATTGAGGTCTTTGATCTAAATGAAGCTAATATTTTAAATGCAGATTCAAAGAGGGTCTGAAAGGAGGAATAGAGATAGAAAATGATATATTTTTTATATAAAAATGTAAAAATTACAAAAATGAGAAAAAGAAGTGGTTATGTCTGTTTGCCCCGTTGCTTGCGTTTTGACAACTTATAATTATCCTAGGCTAATCTCAAAAGCTATAGCCTTTTACATGCTATGAGTAGAAGCAAGTGCCTTATACTCATTTGAGTAAATTGTAAATGTTATCAGATTTCAATTCAAAGGACACCACTAGATATATGCACAACCCTCTCATCACTTCATCAATGAGAGAATACATAGGTGATCTAAGATAGTGGCACTTAACACATACCTTGGTTGATCATCAGGACATCAATGAGAATTTAACAACATAAGTACTTATCTGAGATCCACCCACATGTGAGAGGGATTGAAATTAGTGAGCATGGTTGTGTCTAGTCTCTGACTACTAGGCAAAAACCAAAAGTCACAAGTCCCCACAGAAAATAGCACACAGCCTCTGAAGAGTAGGACCACATACCCTGCTGGTGGTTTACTATTGAAATTCCTAGTGCACAGTATTAGCTTGAGTCTGCAAGGTCACCATTATCTGTGGGTTCTAGGACTGAGCAGAACCCACAGCTGGGGTCATAAGAGGATTTGATCTTAGGTCTCCAGAAAAACCAGAGAAAGTTCTGAGGTCCAAGTGGGTACTGGGCATACACACCAACCAATGACATCACAATGGGAAGAGGTCTGAATAAGAACCCAAGCAACAATCCCCAGGACCATTTGATACCACCAGAACCCCAAACCAGCAGTCCTACCACCCCAACAAGCCTTGGAGACACTATATCAGCTGATACCCAAGAGAAAGATTCCAAATCTGAGGTTATAAAAATGATAGAGGCCTCAAAGAATGGAAATAAATCCCCCAAACTAGAACTGGAATATACAAAGAAAGAATTGAACAAAGCACTTGAAAAAATTACAATCAAACAGGAGAAAGAAATGAATAAAAGGTTTCATGACCTAAAACAGCACATCCAAGATATGAAGAAAAATACAATGAGATAATCCAGGAAATGGAAACCTGAGAGAAAAGGAAAGGATCTACAGAGACAAACATGACCAACAGAATTCAAGAGATGGGACAATGAGTATATAGATAGAAGATATGCCTTACTCTTGACATTGAGAGACTCTTCTAGGGTTTAGCTATCTGTAAGCCAGCCATGTGGTTTAATAGTGGTACAAAGGTCATCCATGATTTGGTGACTATAAGTTCATTGGTTGAGCAAGCATGACATGGACATGATAATTTCTGTCATCTGAGATACTCTGTGCATTTACATAATAGAATACTACTTCACCATTAAAAGCAAGGAAATCATAAAATTTGCAGGCAATGGGTGTAACTAGAAAATATCCTACTGAGTGAGGTAATCAAGACTCAGAAAGACACACATGGTATGTACTCATAAGCAGATTTTAGCCACTTAGTACAGGATAAACATACTATAATTCACAGACTCAAAGAAGATAAGGAACAAGGAAGATGCAAGGGAGTATGATCAAATGTCACTCAGGAGGGAAATAGAATAGACAGAAGAAGTACTTGAAAAAAGGATACAAAGTACCAGAGGGAGAGAAGAGAGAAGTAAGTGTGGAGATCATACCTGGAAAGAGATGGGGGCAGGAGGACAAAAGGCCCACAGAGAAAAGATAAACTGTGCATAGGGGCATCTCTGTTACAAGCTGGAGACCAGAGCAGAGTAGGCCTCTTGGAGGACATGATGAGAACTATAACTGAGAGTCCTAGTAGCAGGGCCTATGTAGAATAAGAGGAAACTCTCTAGCTAGACGAGACTCCTAATGGAGGGAGAACACCAAGCCACCTACAAAAACTTTGATCCAAAACTCACCCTGCCTCCAAGGCATGCAGGGATAAAGATAGAGCAGATATACAGAGATTGAATGTCCAAACAGTGTCCAACCCAAGACACACCCCATAGAAGAGAGCCAGTCCCTGACATTATTGACAATACTCTGCTATGCTTGCAGTCAGGAGCCTAGCAGAGTTGTCTTATGAGAGGCTGTACCCAGCAGCTGTTTGCAACAGATGATGAGACTCATAGCCAAACATTGGGCAAAACAGGAAATCTAGAGGGAAAGTGGGGGGAAGGATAAAAGTACATAGAGGTGACAAAAGCTCTACAATAAGACGAACAGAACTGACTTTCACACGAACTCTGTGGCCCATATTTGACCAGGTCCCCTGGATGGGGAGGCCTGGTGGCATTCAGAGGAAGGATAGCAGGCTACCAAGAAGAGACCTGATAACCTATGAGCATTTACAGGGAAAGGAAGTCCCCCTCAGACACAGTCATAGGGGAGGGAAGTAAGGGAAACACGGGAGGGAGGGAGGAATGGGAGGATACAAGGGATGGGATAACAATTGAGATGTAATATGAATAAATTAATAAAATATATTTTTAAAAAAGACGAACAGAGCCAACTAACCAGAGCCCAGAGGGGACTGTGGAGTCTGAAGAATTAACCAGGGAACATGCATGGGTTGTCTCCATAGATGTAATTGATGGGCAGAACAGGCTTCATCTGAGTGTTCTAGTAAGGGGAGTGGGGACTATCTCTGACAAGGACTCTGTTGCCTGTTTTTAGAGCAAATTCTCCTCATGAGACTGTCTTGCCAAGCCACAGAAAGAGAGGATGAACTCAGCCCTGATCCAAATTGATTTACTGGGGTGGGTGGGTAAGGTGGCTCCTCTTTTCCAAGGAACAGGTAAAGAGGATAGGGGAGGGAGGGTGGCATTGGGAAGTGACGAGGGAGGGGGGCTACAACAGGCATGTAACATGAATAAACATATGAATTAATAAAATGTACTCATTTAATCTGGTATGATAGACACATCTTTATGCCTCACCTGGCAAATGAGAAGTTGAAAATAGTGAAACTTGGAATTAGTTCACAGAAGAAAAGACACTGGATTGAAAAATGTACGGATATAGAGGAGCACTGTCATACTTGTTCCTCAGCTTCGATCACTATGCATAACATTTCTATGGAGCTAGTTTGCTACAAAGGTTTTCCACAAAGCAAGGTGTTTAAATAAAAATATCAAATTGTTTATGTAAAAAATACATTGGCTAAAAATATCTATACTAGATTTCATTTATTCTATAAAATGCTATTTCAGAAGGTTTTTTCCATTTTTTTTATTAATTTATTCTTGTTATATCTCAATGGTTATCCCATCCCTTGTATCCTCCCATTATTCCCTCCCTCCCTCCCATTTCCCCATATTCCCATCCCCTATGACTATTCCTGACGGGGATTACCTCCCCCTGTATATGCTCATAGGGTATCAAGTCTCTTCTTGGCAACATGCTGTCCTTCCTCTGAGTGCCACCCAGTCTCCCCCTCCAGGGGACATGGTCAAATGTGAGGTGCCAGAGTACGTGAGAAAGTCATATCCCACTCTCCACTCAACTGTGGAGAATGTTCTGACCATTGGCTAGATCTGGGTAGGGATTTAAAGTCTACCGCCTATATTGTCCTTGGCTGGTGCCTTAGTTTGAGCGGGACCCCTGGGCCCAAATCTGCCTATCATAATGTTCTACTTGTAGGTTTTTAGAACCCTCTGTATCCTTCTACTTTGCTATTATCCCATGCTTCTCTCATCTAGAGTCCCAATAGGATGTCCTCCCCTCTGTCCCAGATTCCTAGTAAGCAAATTCAAAATGTCTAGATTCAAATTAGGTACGTAAATCAATACTTTAATTTATGTTATTTTACCTTGAATATTTTATTTTCTTTGTTTCCAACCAGGTAGTTCTGTTCATTTGGTTATTTCCACTAAGCCTTAATATTAAAAATTAACTATAAGCATATTTTCTTTTTATAAACACATAAATTTTATTTCAGTATACCTTACTATGTTCAATACGAATTTAATTTTACTATTATTATCTGATACTAACTGTCCATTTTTCATATCTCAATTGCCTCAGAGTATGGCAATAGGGAAAAGGAAATACATGGTGCAAACAACTTGACTGATATAAATAATGTTACATGCTGTATTGACATTTCTGACCCATTACATTTTACCCCAATATTATTTTCTGATTCATCAAGGTGTTAAATACTATAGATACATTAATAAAGATGGGATACTATTTTTACCACCAGCCGTTAAGAACTGTTAATAAAAAATCACTTCCAATAAAATCCTAATGTATAAAAACAACATTACTTAACAAAAATAAAACTAAGACAAAGGTAAGGGAGGTAGGAATGGGAGGATACAAGGGATGGGATAACAATTGAGGTGTAATATGAATAAATTAATGAAATACATTAGAATTCAAAAAAGATATAATTTATTGAAAATAGAAAGATTTGTAAGTCTCTTTTCTGTAATAAACTCCTTCCTTAAAACAACATCATCCTCTTTGTCCAGTGTTTAATTAAAGTGGATTTCATGATGAATCTAAAGGTTTCTTTGCTTCTTTCTATAAATTTTTTGTATTAGAAATATCTTTTACTCTTGTTTCCTGCTGTCTTTGAAAATATCAGCATGTCAACTGCATACATTTAACAACTCACATGGTTTGTAAGTTAACCACTGAGGCGTAATAAGTAGTTGCTTCAGGCAACACGTACATATTATACATGAACTTTACTACAGGTAATATTCTAACTAAATTCTTCTTACACCTGCACCTTCTTAGTTATTTATTCACTTATCTAACGTTTTGTCTGTGTCTTCTTCCAAACCATTAGCCTTTCACATCAATTTAATAGCAACTACATTAGTACCAGCTCAAAAACAATAACAACAAAGAAACAAAACATTTACCTGAGACAATAATCTTCTTGGTCCCATTTTGACTTGCAGACTCTCTAACTCCATTTAGTCCATGGAATATAGTAATATACTGCTAGGTCTGCACTTTTCAACTGTAATTGTGGGTCACATACAGGCAGCTTTCTGACTTAGCTGAACTCTGTACTTCTTCCACAAGATGTGTCAGAAATGAGAAAAGTCTTTGTCATATAACATGGATTAAAAAGAGAGAGCTGAACCAGGATAATGTCCATAGGGAGAAGAATATTCACAACAGTCAGTGATAGCTGGGGAGCCATGAAAGCCAGCGCAGACCTTGGTCAATGGAGGGACTCTCTACTAGGCACAGAGGTCTAAATACCAAAGCCCCATAAGAAAACCACACTTTACCTTGATATGAGTTAGGCTTCTACAGATTTATTGCAAATGTCACACTTGCTGTTATATATTTTATATAACAGCTGTTATATATTTTATATACATATTTATTACTCAGCTACACACACACATGATAAAATGTGCAACAATATATTAAAAGACATTTTTAGCTTCACTCTTTCAGTAAAAAGATTTAGAAACTAAAATTCAAGGGGCTTTCAGGAGCCCTGCCACCCATCCTTAATGTGATATATATATCCTTGTTTAGAGAAAATGACTGCACATCATAAGGAATTGACTGATTTTAGCACTAGCACAAATATACCTCATGGCAGGGTGCATTTGTAATATAAGGTGGGGAAAAAGTGTTCAAAACCTACAGAAATTGAGCGTATAATCAAAACCTAGAGAAAGGAAAAAGAAGTGGAAACTCCAAATGAAAGACCCTACTGCATATTATTGGCACAAAGTGAAAGACAACAGCATAAAGGTAAATAAAGTTGCTTTAGTCTTTGAAATATAAGAATGGACTATGCTGATAATGATATAATATATTTGAATTAATTAACAGAATAGACAAATGTCACTTGAAATTAATTCCAAATAATCAATATGGTTAGTTGGCTTTCAATGAAATGTAGCATAGCATTCCATCTTTAAAAAAATTGCCAAAGTGGGACAGAGCGGAGGACATCCAATTGGGACTCTAGGTGAGAGAAGCATGGGAAAATGAAGAAATAGAAGGATCTAGAAGGTTCTAGAAACCTACAAGAAGAACATTATGACAGACGGATCTGGGCCCAGGGGTCCGGCTCAAACTAAGGTACCAGCCAAGGACAATACATGCAGTAAACTTTGAACCCCTACCCAGATCTACCCAATGGACAGGACATTCTTCACAGTTGAGTGGAGAGTGGGGTCTGACTTTCACACAAACTCCCCTGGATGGGGAGACCTGGTGGCACTCAGACGAGGGATAGCAGGCTACCAAGAAGAGACTTGATACTCTATGAGCATATACAGGAGCAAGAGGTCCCCCTCAGTCACCGTCATAAGGGAAGGGAGTAAGGGGAAAATGAGAGGGAGAGAGAAATGGGAGGATACAAGAGATGGGATAATAATTGAGATGTAAAATGAATAAATTAATAAAATATATTTTAAAAAATTGTCAGTCTGTTCACTTTCTTACAAACAGAAGAGAAATGCCAAGAGCAAAATTTTGTCACTGTTCATGGATAATTCACATAAAGTTTAATTCAGTCAGGTGACCAAAGCCATAATCAATGTTAATGTTAAGTTGATGCTTCAGAAATAATGAAGTACAATAATTCTCCCTTATAATCTTTCTCCAACATCCTTGTTTTTAAACATGAGAAAATCAACTTTGATTTTTGTAAATTTCACTATAATAAACATAAAAGAAACCTTAACTTTGTTGCACCTTTCAAAGTATCAAGTTCATGAAAACGAGCAAACAGTAGCTGTTGAGTGGTATGGCACTAATAGCAGGCACTGTAGAAGGAGCCCACGATAGAAAATGGCATGGCACTCTTTAAAATCTCTGGTAACAGTGGACATAATGTATTAATTATGTAACAACTTTTTTAAATTGTAAAAAAAAATAAACCATACTATTATTGAATGTTGAGTGTGAGAAGCAGATGTATGCCAAAAAACAATTCCACTTTCTGATGAGCCTGAAATTTCTCCAGAGTAAAGCCCACTTAAAAATCTGTCAAAGCAAGAGACCCCCTTTTGGTAATTTATAATACGGCGCTCTCTGTAGAATTGCATAATTAAAGAATAAATTTGAAAGTCTTAGATCACTTCTCAACTTGACACATCCAGTTTCAAGAGCGTGCATGAAGAAGGACTGCATAAATCACATTGATGGATGGCTGACAGGAATTCAAGAAGTTGATTTATCATGATTTCCAGATTAATCTTTTGACAAATGCATACTGTGATTTCATAATTCTCATTCCAAAATAAACATATGGTTTGAAAATTCCTTTAAAATAGCATCTGCACGTCTACTCCTGGCTTTTTAAGGCTTGTCCTTTTGCAATTCCTATCTGGAACCTGTTTCTTATGTCTACATGACATAATCCTTCTCTTTCAGGCAAGCTGTCTACTCATTTCTTTAAAATGCAAAAACCGGTAAAAAAGAAAATCTAAGATAGATAGTTTTCCTTAGTAAACTTTTAGCAGGACAGTAATTCTCCTGAAATGTTCCCTCATTTGCTGTCATTGCTGGCGTTCTGTCCTTCTGTATCTTTTCCCAAAGTTCAGTATGCAAAGTGATTCATAGGCATTTCTACAAATATATAGTCTGGAATAACATTTATTTTTTTTATGCATGCAGCATTCTTTTTTCCAACCTTTCCAATGTCTTCCCAAACTACTACACGAAATTACTAATCTTAAATAACAACCCACTAATAGTAAAGATGGAAAGAACAAAGTAGAAAATCCATCTGTGTATTTCAGGTTATGAACCTGAGACTGTTGTGGCAGTGTTTCTGGGCATTGCCTCCACAAGATTGACTGGATATTGTTGTATGGAACTACTGGATTAGGTAAATACTAAAAGGTGAAACGAAGCAGCAAGGAGAGAACTGGCCACTTGGGTGCTATGCAATGGCACAAAATATGGCCAAAATATTTAGATTTTTAGTCTTCCCATTTATGTTCTTAGGGTTCATATTTTTGTTCCTTTTCTCAAGTTCACATGAATTTACATGAAATGGTCACCTTCATAATTATGCTGAATTCTCAAAATGCTCTCATATATGTATATATATATATACATATATAGTCTAAATAGGTGGAGACCTTTAGAATTCATACCTCTTAAGATCCTAAATTCTCATATTTGTGTTTAAAATATTTTCCAATTTAGACAGTTTCATGCAAAGATTGCATTTTGTGATGACTAGAAACAGATTAAACAATGATAAACTAAAATATGTGTCATTTATTGTTTTAATTTAAATTGATTTTCTTTGTTAATTACCTAATTTGTAGTTTAATTAAAGTACTGTTATATACTGAGATGTTTATTTCACTCTAAAATCCGTATTTTAAAATCTTAACTCTAAATATACTGACAGTATGACATAGGGCCTTTGGAACATGTTTACTTAAAGGGAATAAAGTTTCCCTACTGAAGAACTCTTCTAACAGGGACCCAAGATTCTTTCTTGTTTCTTTACTAACATGTGGTTACATTTCAAATAAAAAGAAGTGTTGAGTCCTGAAAAATATGTTGTCACTCCGATCTTAGCATCTTAGCCTTCCAGCATTATTAAGAGACTTGATACCCTATGAGAATATATAGGGGGACGTAATCCCCCTCAGGAACAGTCATAGGGGAGGGGAATAATGGGAAAATGGGGGCGGAGGAATGGGAGGATACAAGGGATGGGATAAACATTGAGATGTAACAAGAATAAATTAATAAAAAAAAATCTATTCTTTATAAACTACCTCATCATTGGTTCTTTATTGTAGAAAAATATATCCTATTTGTATATGGTGTACCACTTAATATATAATGTTTCAGGACATATGGTGCAAAGTAAGGCACATCAACATAAAGTAATATTTTACCCTTTTAAAATGGATATTTAAACAGAAAATTTAAAGCCACTAGTAAATATAAAATATATCCGAAAAAGGCTCAAATATATAACTTGGATTTAGTATTTGTATTTAAAATACAACACTTTTATGATAACAATGGCAAATAGCTGTGGATTATTGAAAACATTCATTTAAAAAAAAATCACTAGATGTTAGATTTGTCTTGGGAAATAGGCATTAGATTGTGTACTCTACAAGATACTGAAATTTGAATCTTCTTTCTCACAAAGAATGATTCGATTCAGAAGCAAGTCTGAGCTGGTCTGACAGGAAAACAAAACAAACTCAAATTTCATTAGTCTTTTTCTCTGTCAAGCGTATTCTGTTATTTCAGAAGTATGAATTTCTTGTGCCTTCTAAAGTTCATGTGTGGATGCCCTGGTGTCCATTTGTAATGTTTCATGAGTTCCACCAATCAAACAAAGCTAAACAAGTTCATGAAGGAAGTAAACTAAGAGGACATGATTTGAGTTCTTACATAAAGTGGGTTAGGTCCCAGAAGACTCAGAGGGAAGACCAAACCACAGGGCAGCAGTCTGCAAGACAGGAAGATGTTTCACCAATGGAAGATAATGTTTGCTCCACAACGGTGAGAAAATCGGTATCCATTTTAATGCCTCCATTTTATCTTATTCTTTATGCCTCCTAAGATTTCTAATCCACTGATTATTACTGCTGGATGCCAAAAATTATCTTCTTACTTTCTGTTTCCACATAATTCATTTGATATTTGTATATGTTTCAGGAATTTCCCCATTTCATCCAGGTAATCTAATTTGGTGGCATGTACTTGTTTGTCATAGTCTGTAGCAATCCTTTCCAGGTTTATAGTCTCATGTTGTTACTTATTCACTTGATCCTTCTCTTTTTAGTCTCTTTCCCTAAAGCTTTGTAAATATTTTTTATTCTCTTTATTAGCCAATTACTGGGTCCATCGATTTGCTCTGTTTTGTGCTAATGTATCTTTATCTCCCCTCTGGTTTGCGTTGTTTCCTTCTGTTGCCTCCGGTTTTAGTGTAGTCTTCCTTCTCTCCTTCATGAAGATGTTATTTGATTTATAACAACAAATTTTCATTTTGCCAACAGCTTTCAATACATCCGATAATTATTTTCTTGAAAGAAAACTTTTATTTTATTTTTTTCTATAGGAGTGCTTTGTTTTCACATACTTTTTTCTAGGCTTTCTATTTTACTGTTTTCTAGTTTTATTTCATAGTGTTTGGAAGAGAAATTTTCATCTATTAAAATGCACGGAGTTATATTGTGAACTAAGATATGATCTCCCCAGGAAATTGCTATACGTGCAAGTAGTAAATTATGCATCCTCTTATTATTGAATGAATATTCAATATATTTCTTAGTTCCAATTGGTCTAAACGGTTGTTCAGGCCTCTATTTCTTTACTGTTTCCTGCCTGTTTGTTTTTTTTTTTTTTTCTATTACTAAAGGTATAATATTAGGATATACTGATATTATTGTAAATACATTTTTTTTCTAAAATCTTGTCAAGTTTGCACAATATACCTTGCTTTTATTACTTGGCCTATACATGTTCATTATTATTCTTAAAAATATTTAACCAGCAGAAAATACTTTCATATCTGTTGTGACAGTTTTTAAAACGAACAAAGCAATTACAGAGCAGACATAGTCACATTCATATATAGACACATACAGACAAAACACACAGAAGACACAGTTACACACAAGAACAGACTTAGACAGATATAGATATAGAGAGATTCATAAGACAGCTCTCCTCAGACTCTGACTTACAGACATACAGCCAGAGGGCAGAAGACATAGGAAGCATGTAGGAGAGAATTCGAACCCAGGCTCATTCTTGATTAAATGACCAAAAACTATATATTTTTGATACTAAGATAACTACTAGTGCCTGATAGTATATTCATGAAATGTCATTCGTGTTTGACTTTATTGCAAACTATGTGTGCTCATACATCAAAATGAATGTCTTATAAGGAAGAGATATATGTCCCATCCTTGGTCATCTCATCAAATTACATGTGTAAATGAGACATATAAAGTTATTACTGATAAGAAAGGAGCTCTATTACCATTTCGTTGTCTCCCAATATTTTCACCTCTTATTTTCATTTTATTTTTTATTAGTATTTATATTTTTGTCGTTGTAATGCCTGTAAAGTTATTTTTCTCCTTGATTTAAAAAGAATTGCACAAAATAAACTAAGGTTACTAGAACACATTTTGATTTGCATGCAAGGTGCGGCCTGTGTGTGTGTGTGTATACACACAATTTTCCAAACAACACTATACAGTATTTTTATCTTGCTACCTTTTAATCTATGGAATATTTGAGAGTATAGACTTGTAATCACTTTACAATAGTGCTTTATGTCCTATAAGATAAATATCATGGAATAAGAAACCAAAATTATATATTAATAATTTTCATAATTCCTCTGTGTTTATATATGTATAATTATGTATTCACATGCCTAGTCCTATTTTGTTTTTAATTACAATTTTACAAAAAATGTTTACAGACATTTTTGCATATAAATTTATATTATTACAGATATATATAATAAATTACCTACAGCAAGAAGAACTATGAATAATCAGGAATTATATATATGTTATATTCATAATGTTTTGGCTACTTGTATTTGGTGATTTGAAGAAAACATCTTTCCTATCTAGGTGAGTCTAAAATTATGAATATAAATTAATATCTATCATATCTCATCATTATCAACTTAAAACATCTATCTAGACCTAAAAACACCTTAACCCCTAAACAACTAAGCTTAGTTGGAAAACTAAACTTTTTTAATCCTTACATTTTAAATAAAATGACTCCCTCCGCCTCCGTTTATTGCAGATGTAAGTTCTGTGTGTGAAAGGGACCCACTTTTTTATTCAGGCATGCAATTGTTATTTGAAGTGCTACTAATCAATACTATAATAGGAAGAATACTATGTCATACTGTACAAATTATAATTTAAAATCAGCATCTATCTATTTAAATCACTGGATTCCTATGCATATATATAAATACAAGAAAAAAGAAGAAATGCAAAATGGAAATAGAATTATATTTTAATAAACTGATTTTTTTTTATTC